>NW_027106787.1:205092-241898 GCF_000696795.3 Halyomorpha halys
AATATCCTCTTTTTTAATAAATAATTGATATTTATAGATAAATGATTTTAATTACGTTTTTATTTTATGTATATTGTTTCAGTATTGTTTGTTTGTTATTTTAAATCAAAAAGCAAGCTAACCAGTTTTCTTTGTCTAAAATAAATACGCTGTTCAAAACAAGAAAGATGGCAGTGCGCGTCCTTCTGAAGTGTTCGTTGGGTTGTTTGTGTTGAGATGGATTGAAGTTTTTCAACTTTTGTTGTTTCTATACAGTAATTATAGAAAAATAATAATCAAAGAAGAAATAGAAGAACATAACAATTGTCATTAGACACTTTGCATCACAAATCATAGCAAGTAAAGTTGTACTACAATCGATTATTTTTGAATTTATCAGTAAACATTGAAGATAGAGGAGAGGAAACGGGCACTCTTGATTTTGCTGGCTTGGGGAGAAGACCTCAGTTCGTCGAGAAGCGGGAAGGACTGGAAGCCATTGTTAGGAGTTGGATAGCGTCATAGACAAGAAGATGTCAACAGTCATAAACCATCAAAAGAAGATTGTGTGATTGGTTAGTTTTGTTTCTAACTGAAATTTATTGTATTTGTAGAAAGAATAGCTATTAATTAAGATTAAGTGTTATTATTAGTAAAGTGTCTGTTTCTGATTGTCTAGGAATCCGCTCTGAGAAAAGAGTCTGTTATATTGTAAAATTTAAATAAAATTCTCATTTATTATCATTTATTACTACCATTATTAATTTTATTTTTATAATTTTTACTCATTTATTACTATCATTATTAATTTTATTTTATTTATTCTATCACAACCATTATTTAATCTCAACTTCGTTATTTTCCGTCTTTTAGTTTGTTAAATTTTGTTTTCCCATATCTACTTTTCTGTTTTTGCCTTTTTATTACATCCCCTGTACTTTTTTAACCTTATAGTTTATTTGAAATTGTACGGTCAATTATATATATATGTGTGTGTATATATATGTATGTATGTATGCATGTATAACTAATTCTTAACTAAATTAAAAAAGGTATTGGCTGAAATAAGCTATGAGGTACTTTTTCACATATGAAGCATTAATAAGTATAAAAGTCTGTGAAGAGTTTATGCGAGTACAGCTTCCTCACAATTTTTTCTTTTATTTTTTATCTCCTTATTTTATATTCTGAAAATTGTTTGTAATAAAAATTAATATTATATTTCTATTTCGTCTGTAATTACCTATATTTATAGGTTTATGATTTATCATTTGAAAATAAAATCTATGGGATTAGCTATTATTTAAATACAGGTGTATCTGATTAGGAGTTTTTCACCTGTAAGCATAATTGGTTGACAGAATCTAATAAAATTTATATTATTCGCATTTCATACTACTCCCCAACTTTCCTCCAAATTTGGGCCAAATCAAACTAGCTGTTTTCAAAATATAGGTATGTCAAGGAAAATAATCTCATGTATCAGCAAAAGTAGTCAACAGAATCTGATAAGATTGATATGGGACCAACCTACACAATATAAAACATGCTGTGCAAAACCAGATTGTCAGTTTGATCAATTATACTTGTACACAAATTTGATTGTAGACAGATATGGAACTAAATTTATTCGTTGATGTCTAAAACCTAAAATGCGAGTGAAAATGTTTGATCTAAGGATACAAATACTTTTTATTACCTGGATGAATACTTCCCTAACATACCTGGTGGTGGTGTGAGGAAGCAACAATAATACATAACCACAGTCCATCCAGCTATTACCTTCAATCAACCTATCAACTATCTATAATGTTTGCCTCAGTTTGAAGAACTTTGTGAAATAATGAACAAATGAAGAATGATTGCAGTATTAAAACAAATTAATCTAGCTAGTAAGCTAGATTTGAACCAGAACTATCATTATTGTAAGAAGCCAGTTTTCTCTCTGGATTGACCAAAGTGGTTCTTCAGACTATCACTTTTTTCAGCCTATACATTTAGCCTATTTGAAACAGCGACTTAATTTTTAGAATATGAGATAAAAATTTCATAATCAATACATGATTTTTCTGATGATTGTCAGTATTTATAGATTCCAAGGCAGCATACTTGTAAATCATACTATTATATAAAAGCACAGCCTATTTTTGGTTTTAGCCACTAACTGCAAAAACTACTGAAGCAATCTTAACCACGTCATACTTACTGTCACATCTACTTACTGTCACATCTACTTACTGTCACATCTACTTACTGCCCGGAAATTTTAGAAATAATAAAATCTACTGATACATAAAGTGGAAGAGTTCGTTAAATGTTTTTATTTCATGACTACCATGTGGTTTGAAAAAAAAATTTTAGATCGACCATTTATTAAGGAAGGCTGTAAGCTTTATGACATTAAGCTATGAACCATTGGGATGGAGAAGTAACCATGAATATCAATCTAGAAAAAATGATACAAATTTATTCCCATGGCAGTAGATTCACTATAATATCATAATTAGGTTGATATTCCCCAAGCTTCATTGGGGTGTCAGAAGTTTTACGGCAGAAGAGCCATGACTATATGGCATAGAGAAAAAAAAAAGGAGGAAATCCTAACCAACAAATCATTTTAATAGCAAGGGAGCCGAAATTTGAAATATAACCTATTAAGAAGTACTGTGAAGTTATTTTTTCAAGTGGACGAAGCCACGATGAGGGATGCTAGTTAAAAATTTTTCTAAAGGCTCAAAAAATGTTCACAAACCATTTTTTTAGATATTAAAGTCTTAAATACTTAAAATTTTACCAGTGACAATTAAATTTTAAAAAATATAGAAAAGAGGATTTGTCTTTCTTTGACAAAGACATCCTAGTTAGATGAGCCAAAATCAAAATAATCACTCATGTTTTGTGTACCATCATCGTCATTCAAACCATTTTCTGATGGATCTTCGATGAGAGTGGCGTCAGCAAGTGGAACTTTCCCAATCTCTGGAACAAGATGTAAACGTCCACCGGATGTCCTGTAAAATTTCAAATATTATTAAATCATAAAAAATAATTGCTTTATTTTGTGGGGTTTTTATAAAACACTCTATATAAATTTACTTCATTTATTTTTAAAAGATTAAGTAAATATATTTACATAGTATAGTTTTATTGATATGGGCTTGACAAAAACTTAGAAATAGTATTTTACATTTTCCAATTACGAAAATTCTCAGGCACACAGAGGAGATTCTCAAATAATGGAGTATTTTGAAGTCCCACTTGAATAAAATGATTTTCTAGAATTATTATATATTTATATTGGTTATAATACATTACTTTTTTCTGAATACAAATTTCAAGAAACATACCTTCCAAAAGATATGATGAATTAATTAAAACAATTATCATATTATATTCTTATACTATGTTATAACAGAATTAAAAAATTGTTAAAGATTTAAGGGGTCCTGAAATATGGAAGGCCTTAAATTCTAACAGTGACCCGCACTTTCATTCTTATTCCTTTCTCAAAATCTGACCAAAAAAGAAAATAACAGGTGAGTACATTTTGAATAACTACTATTATAGTATCAAGCGATTAAGTAAATTTTTCCATTTTACTAAAATTAATTGTCATTGCCCTAATGAAATGAGATCTACAATAATTGGACAGTAATTCAGTATTTAATGATTTTTCAAAGTTCAATTTAACAAGCAGTGACTGTTTATGGCTACATTGTGGTATTGTTTTGGTCTTAAAACTGGTTGCAAAAATTTTACATTAAAATTTTGTTAACTAATTTTGTGTTCATGTTTAGTAACAGCTTTTAGCTTAGTAACGATTTTAGAGCTAACCTTATTATAAATAGAATTAATTTTTGGAAATGTTTTTTCCTTCCTTTTCTTTCAGCTATATTGAGTTTCCAGGCTTTACATCAAGTATAATCTTTACTTATTCTGGTCCCAGATCGACACCATCTTCTTAATACCTGCAGTGGTCCAGTAGTATCCCAGGTATATCACCAGCATCCATTCATCTGGTTCTATACTCTACTCTTCATTAAGTTTTCTACTCTTATATGAAGTCCACAAAATGTTGATAGTTTTCTTTCACTACTAGCTGTGGAAAATCATTTTCCTTTAGATTATTAATGATTTTAATACACTTGCTATTTGTTATGGGAGACCATTGTACCTATGGAATTTGAGGCTTATTCTTGGAGAGAGACTAGAAAAATAATTTTCTTTGTTTTTAATCATGGCTCTAATTCCCTTTAGCTCATCCTATATATATATGTATGCCAAACACATCATTTGGTGTGTAAAAATAATTATTTTCAAATTAATCTAATGTCAAATGAGATTAGAGGATAATGATATATGCATCAATGAAAGTTCTCAAGTACAAAATATTACCAAGAGACCATAATACCAGTGAAATAGTTGTACCTTCTGATGTATTAAACTTTATTATTTGAGATAAATTCGGTTTATTTTGTTGTTAATTGTGTTGTGGAATTTAAGGGAGGGTTTTATAAACAAAGTCAAAGAGTGTACGTTTCCTTAAATAGACGCTACAACTGACTGACCCCAATAAAGGTTTCCTATCAGGGAGTAGTGTCACCATCTACTGTTTTATTTACAAATCAAATAATAATACCAATTTTCTACAACAATTTCCTACCTAAAATTTGTATTATTATTTCCTTTTATTTATTACTTTGCTTATTTTTATTTATACATTTTTTTATTTATTACTTTTATTACACACACTCCAATTACACCTGTACTGATTTAATGCTTCACAAACAGTTCATCGAGTCCTCGGTTCAAACATCCCCAACTGGTCTTCTATCTTTTGTAGATGATTTGGGTTTCTCGTCTTTCGACTGCATCTAAACTTTTCATAGTCAGGATTATGATGTTCACCAAAATACTCTCTAATGTCATTAAGAACATTTGGTTCAACAGGAGGTTTAGCAATATTTGGATGCATGACTTTATTCCCTTTTTTAATTAACTTGGTCACAGACATCAGATCACCACATAACTCTGGAACAACTAAAACATCCTGAAAATCGGGGTTGTTTATACCACCTTTGCTATGTGTCTTCATTTTAATTTTTCCTTGATCAATTTTATTGATACCCCTTCCATCTTCTTTTGTTTCTTCAGATCCTTCCTCAACCAAATTTCTATTTTCACTGTTTTAGCCAAAGATGCTCTATGATGTATTCTTAGTTGAGGCTTTTGTGCATCCGATTTTTGTGGGTCCATTTCTCCTGCGTCGTCTATTGTTTTCTTTGTTAAACTAGCATTCCATTTTAAGGTGACCTGTTTTTTTTTTTGCAAATAAAACAGGCTTTTAGACAGAATTTTGACTTTTTATGATCTGTCTTTGATGTTTGTTCATTCCTACTAAGGTTAGTCCTTCTCTCAAATGATTAAAGGATTTGCCTTACTTCACTGAATTTAATATTCATTTTTACCAAAATAGTGATAACAACAGGATCATAATAAGGTAGTAGAATTTACCCAGTTGAGCTATTTCTTGAACTGAACATTGAAACCTCATAAGATATTCATCCAATGTTTCATCACTCCTAATTTTGGCAAGGTCAAAAATTAAATCAATCACTTTCCCCTCTGGAACGCCCTCAGACCTTTCTCTCAATTTTCCCCAACCTTTTTCGCACTCTTTTCACCTCTGATTGACAGTATCCTCATCACTAACGTTAAAATAATATTAGAGAGTACCTGATTGTTTTTTCTTTTCCAAGCTGCATCTTCTTCAGTTGGTGGATCTATTTCTAAAATTTCTTCATATATTCCTTTTTGCTTCCAAATATGCTTCGATTTTCTTCAACTAGATCTCGTAATTTTTTGCAGCAAGCTTTCCAATGTTGAATACTGTGGCATCCATTGTCCTTTGTGTTTATTTCGGCGATTAATCCCAAACAAAATCACAAAGCTTACATATCCATCAATATACGTAAATTATTTTCGTCACTTAACCCTTTTACGCACTAAACCATGCTCTGCTACCAGTTCATTGTGGAATTTAAGGGAGGGTTTTATAAACAAAGGCAAAGAGTATATGTTTCCAGACGCCACAACTGACTGACCCCAATAAAGGTTTCCTGTCAGAGAGCAGTGTCGCCAGCTACTGTTTTATTTACAAATAAAATAATAGTACTAATTTTCTACAACAAATTATGGCTGTCTATTCCACAGCTGCTGTTATGTCCATGTGCCTAACACACCATTTGGTAACAATCAATTATTTTCTTCATATTTTTAAGAATCTTTCCTTATAAGTCAGGTAAGTTGTAATGGTTTTTACTGCCACTATCAACCTTTAAAGGAATAAATTTAGATTGTCTTAAACTGAAATTTTTATTTATTAAGTCATTTAAATCATGCACATAAATAATAATAATAAAAAAATAGTCTGATATTACTTATTTTATCATTGAATTTGTTTATTCACATAACAATTGTATCACCTAACTTCCTCTAAACATTTACAAAACAAACTTACTAAGTAGTAAAAAAAAGTTGTTTTTTTTACAATAAATAAACTAAACCCTGTTGAGGTGAGTGAAAGATATGATATTGATTGGTTATACAATATTGAACAGCTTACCTTGTTGCTAAAATAAGATGGTTGGAAAAGAGAAAACACTGCCTAATAGATTCCTTTTCTGACTTCATTTTAGCTTTACTTCTACTTGATTTGGATTTTTCTGATGATAACTGGATTAAGCTTCCTGAAAAAAAAATAAAAATATAGAAACATTGTACTGCTGACATACATAAAAAAACATTAATTAGGCAAGTTACTCAAGCAAATAAACCTTTACTTATTTCATATCGTTAGGACAGCATAAGCATGTCAGGATTCACTCATTGTGCACACTTATATTTTCAGCTTAGATCAATAAGTCAATTTTGCATGAAAATGAGATACCTTTAATAATTGGTTTTAAACAATATATTTTCGCTAAAGCTGTCATACTTTATAACTCTGAAAAAACTTTATAGCAAGTATCTTGAAGGAATTCTCAAAGTCAGAAAAATTATGGTATCATATAAAATGATGAGCTAATTTTCCATTATTTTCAAAGTATTAAAATCTTACTATTGATTTTTTTGAGTTAGAAGGTAGTACAGCTTAAGTGATGATGATGTGTATTTAATTGAATGAGCAAAGCTCAAAAAAAAAAAAAAAAAATGAGCAAATGTTAAAAATGTTGCCATTTCGGCTTTGACTGGTGTTGCAATAATTTATCTTATTAAATGTATTATATTAGTATTGAATTAGTTGAATGAAGTTTATTTTTATTACGTTTCCTCCAAATCATAAGTGTTAAATCATTTCTTTTCTGCACTTATATTATTGCCCCTCCAATTCCTCCCCATTAACTTCCCTCTTGTTGAAATAACTATTTTTTTCTTCAATTTTTGTTTGGGACATGCAGATTATTTCTAATTAGATTTATCAACTATGAAATAGATAGAACAAATAATAATAGATAGAAATAATATAAAAAGATAGAATGAAAGTGAGTTATATTAAAGGAAGAAATATTTTGAGAGTGAGAAACATTCGAAAAAGACGTTTTTTTATTTATAATCTTAACTAACACTGGTTAATTTTGTTTAAATAAATAATTCAATTTTAATCCATTTTTGTTTCAACACATTTTATTTTTGTTATAAGTCCGACGTTTCGGCCTATCCAGCCATCCTCAGGGACATCTTAATACAATTGGAAATAAAAATATTTTAAAACTCTCAACTTCATGCAGGCTATTCTATTTTAATAAGTGACTGTGATAGATGAATTTTTATTTTTGGTGTTATGTAAAAGTTGACTATTTAGAAATTATTGTTGTGACCTGGGCAGAATAGCCTGCATGAAGTTGAGAGTTTTAAAATATTTTTATTTCCAATTGTATTAAGATGTCCCTGAGGATGGCGGGATTGGCCGAAACATCGGACTTATAACAAAAATAAAATGTGTTGAGACAAAAATGGATAAAAATTGAATTATTTATTAAAAAAAGTTTTTTATTTATTTTATACCACATCAGCCTGGTGGGCCTTACATGGTTGATATAACCGTTACATAAAAAAGAAGTTAAAAGAAAAAAGAAGTCTGTAGAAATTACAAAAAATAATGAATTAAAAGCCTGATTATGTTGAGGTGGTGATTTAGCTGAAGAAAATTCAACATAAATTTAAGATTTGTAATGTGTTATGTTTATTTTAGACAGCCACCCTTACCATTTTCTCCTATAATTATTTTTATTTTAGCTTTCTCTTACCTTTTTTATTTGTTTTACCTGGACATACAGATGGGGAAAGGAAGGAGGTTATCCTACAGGTTACTACCCTATTCTGGCCAGGGTGGGATAATTTTCAGAAATTCAGTGCTACAATATCACCCTTCATACATCAAATTTTTGTAATCTGAGACTTTTTTTTTCTTTAATTTATTTTTACCATTTCCTAATTATAGCGACAGGTTTATTATGATCTGCTATTGGTAGCCTGAGGGGCTAGTTATGACTAAAAGATTAATCACAATTTTTTCAAATTAACGTGGAATGCTAATTCTGGTTTTATCTTAAAAGTGTCTTTTGGGTGCACACATTCTTCTACTACTTCACGGTATATTGAGAAACTGGTGTGATTTCAGTAATCATAAATGGACCTTAGATTTTATAGAAATCTTTCCTTTCACAAATCAATGTACTTCTTTTTTAAATCTCAGAACTTTTAGTATGATAAACTCTGAATTATAGTAATAAGATGGCCTGTAACAAGTTCAAATATTTGTTAATTAAGTTGTTGCAAAAGTAGCATGGAGATATTATTTTTACAATATTTCCATAATGATAATGACTTAGATACAGGTTCTTATTGAATAAAAAAAAAAGTACCTGTGTAATACTTTAAATTGTATGCCAAAGTAAGTATGTTGTTTTTTAATCATTTTACAATGTGTAGTATGTTAGTAAAATGAGCTTGTCAATTCAATTTTATATTCAATATTTTGAGTTTAATTTAACTAATTGACAAATGGACAGACTATTTAAAAAAATGATCTTATCTATTGACATGCAGAATATTATTATCAGATGTTTCGAAGTATGTTGATTAAAAATGGGAAGCAAACCTTTCTTAACAAAATTAGAATGATTCATCAAAGCTCTTTTGAACAGACTTCATTCGATCTATGGATACATAGTTTGTCGCCACGTCTGGGAACAGCTATTGAGATCAACTGTAATCACTATTTTTTTAAGTAGTAAATATAGTTTACTAAAGTATTTTGTTATTAGTGTTAAAGTGCTGCTATACATTTGATGAACTATGGCAAATTTGTACAATTATGTGGATGGGTTATTTGTTTAGGTTGGTACAAGTTGGTCTGAATTTGTGGCCAACATGTTAGGTGTCTGTTTTTGGAAATAAATCAAAAGCTGTTTGAACAAGCTTGTGCTACATCCACACATCTGTGCTCTATTAGTATTATTTGAGAACTGCTAACGAATAAATATTGTTGCTCTCCCTATTTTATTAAATTAAAGAGCTTTCCCAAAAATAGTTAATCAATAATTAACTATAGTTTGAGATTACGTGTTTTAAAATTCTATCAATTGGGTGTGAATACAATGTTTTAAATCTTGTCAATTAACTTTAGCGGGTTATTGTTGCAAAAATATTCATTTTAGGAACATTATATGTCTGGGTAATTAAATTAATAAGTACCTTATTAAAATACTATAACGGAAGTTAAATTTACTAAAGGTTGTGTAATATAATTTTTGGATTTTTATTATCTACCATCTTCTTTGCTATTAGTTACATTTCCTTTCAGTCTACCTCTCTTCCATTTTGTTTCTTTTTATATTAAACTTAATAAATAATTAAAATCAATAAATAGTTGTTGATTTAGAACTGACTACTGAGAAATATTTGTGCTTTTATTAATTAGTGAATTACGTCCCAACCATCAGAGTCAAATGATTAACTCTAGTTTAAGGGTTTTTTTTTTTTTAAGGCAATCCACAGTGAAGGTAATGTTTGCCTAGGTGACCGACCTATATTAACATTAACCATGGTGGGGGTCAAGTTTTTTTCATTTTGTTGGACCACCGCTTAATAAAAAAAGTCAATGCCCACAGGCCGAATTCGAACTGGCACCGCCTGCATATTTCAGAAGGATAGACCTAGACCTAACCATCTGAGCTGCGGACAGCCCAGGTTTTAAAATTTTATCAATATTGTAAAATTTTATCTATGTTGTGAAACTTTTAAGTTAACTTTAGCTTTTATTTTTGTTTTAACATAGCAGAAGTATACATTTATAAAGATATTATATATCTGGGTAATTAAATTAACAATATTTAACATTATTATCAGATAAAAATTCTAGAGCTGAACTTGAACTTATAGGTCAAATAGTACCATTTCTTTGAATTTTTATAATCTACCACCTTCTTTGCCAATATTTACTATTCTTTCCATTTCATCATTTATATTTTTTCCTTTTTATAATGGAAGTATTGTAAACAAAGGTAATAGTGAATATAAGGCCAAGGCCACCATGTTTGCCTCTCTGGAACACACAAGCGGTGAATACCGACGTTTGTTAGTTTATTTTTTTACCAAGCATTTGTAGGTATTTTAAACTTGCGACAAGTAGCAAGCGTATGGATTCAGCTTAAATATGTAGCCTTAATTAATTCCTAAAATAAAATGCTAAGGGAAGGCCTCATGTTCTCCTTTATATCCCTTTTGATCACTTATTGACTGGATTGGAAGATGGATAGACAAAATAAGCTTCTCTCCGCTTGAGGTAGGAAAATTGCAAAATCACTAAATCTCTCCTAGGATTACAGAATCAATGCTGCTGATATATATTCCATATATTTTAATATTGTTATAATAAAACACTGATATGGCTAATATATTGATGAAATTCGATATTGACCATTTGAGTGAGGTAGGGGGAGTAGGTTTAACACGTTTGTTACTGGCAACATTCACTATTCGTTTCTATTGGCTATATTTTGTAACTTAAAAGTTTCATGTCTTATACAGTCTACATGCCAAGGGACTGTAGATTATACCCATTTTAGTTTATTATTTTCAATGATGAACCTCTGTTATCTACCAAGAAAAAATAATTGTTAACTCCTATATATTTGATGTTTTGTGTGCCCTCAACAAAATGCTTTAGTCTACATTGGTACGGTTTATCAATAGGTATAGCAGAGACAGGGTACCTTCTCTAAATATATATATATGTAACAAGGAGTGTGACCAAATGAAGGGTGGAGGAAAGTAAAGTAATGTAAATTTAAAATTTGCAAATAAGTATGTAAAACAAATATATGAAATGTATATGGATTATTCTTTAAAAGGCCAAATCAAATAATCAACAGTTTTAAGCCTTTTTTCAAATCTGTTAATTCTAAAAAAAATAAATTTGGTAGATATAACTGTTTTAGTCTTTTTCTACTTATGTTGTTTTTGTTCAATTTTTTGTATGAAAAAAAATTTTGAAAGCCTTAAATTGTAATTTTTTTACAGTGTCTTATACTGAATTTGACATCATTTCAAGCTTGTTAACTCAATAAGTATCTTGATTGGTAAAGTATTCTTTTACTTTTTAATTTGTAATATTCTTTATTTTCTAAAACTATATGACAAGTGTTTGAAAAATTATTCTTATCATCTAAAAATAAATGTTTTATGTAATTACCTCACATTTTTAAATTTGGTCAAATTTTGGTAATAGATGTAATATTTTGATGCGAAAAACTAAACCGAACAGTTACCTTTTCTACTATTTTCAACATATCGAAGTGTTAAAAAATAAAAGTTCTCTGGCATGAAGGGAACAGAAAATGACACGTCTCATTGTTATTTCAAAGATTTTCGGATAAAAACATTGCTGTCAAACAAACTGTAGAAATGTTACACATTCTGAATGTACTATTTTGATAGAAGGAGAATTTAATTATCACTGTATTAGCTGCTTACAGTTTTTGAAGCTTGTAAAAGGAAAAACAGAGTCCATCTTCTATTCCTCAAGACATTGAATAGAGTTTAAAAAAAAATAGATTATTTCTTTGTAGTACAATACATTTTTTAAAATCTTTAACAGTAAAGATTAAAAAAAAAAAAAATTGAACAATATAAATTTTGATGGTATAAACTACTCTTAACGGGACACTACTCTCCCGCAACAGATACTAACAGCTATCTCACCAGACCTGATGATGGTAGTACACTGCCACAACAGTATATGCTGTTATTGGTAACTATCATAATTTTTACCATGGCAGGACCGTGACTGTAATAAAGTATGACCATAAAAGTGGGCTTCATTGTGATAGTAGATTCACTGCTGCTACAAGTGCTATCACCTATCTTGTTGGACTTAATGTGTCTGTGAAAACTGTCATGACGGCAGTGGCTATAGGCCAATTAAACCCAAAACATATTCATTTGTTCTAAAAATTTAACTAAAATCTATTCAAAGAGTAAGATTATGTTATTTATTGGATCAAGGAAGATTATGTTAAACCATAATTCTCAATTCAAACAACCACAAAACCCCCTAATGTTCTGCTGAAATAAAATTTTGTGTACCAATCATAATTCAAACTTGGATCTTTCAGCTTGGAAAGCTAGCAGTCCTTCACTCCTAATCTATTTTGCTCAGAATATTAATAATATTATTAATGATTATGAGTTTATTAATTATATTAATGGTTTTATTATTTTATATTATAGTAAGAGTAATTGTATTAATGGTTACGAGTTATTATTAAAAACAGCTTAAATAATTATACTATGGGTTACTATATCATGAATGACAGATAAATCATCACAAGTCTTCAAGTTCTCTTCAATTTCAATTCAAGTTCCCTCCATAAATAGCCAAGATATGGAGGTATGAAAGTTTAATTGGTCATCATTTTATTTTGACTTGTACTTGTCCTAATATTTATTAATGTAATTTATCTGGAATGGAAAAATCAAGATATCCTGTTATACACTAACAAATTTTGATTATTTTCAATTTTTTCTCATATAACTTCTGATATCACATCTTTTCATAGTTACAGAATTATAACCATTTACTATTTATTTTAAAAATATATTTCAAAAACATGTCAGGAATAGAAATATCCAAGTCAATTAGACAAAAGCTATTAAGGAATTATTGAATAAAATAAAGATCTTTTATACTGCAACTAAAAAATTAAGAATCACTAGCAAACCATAAGAATTTGAAGAAAACTAATATAACATTATAATAAAACTAATATAACTCTGAACCAAAACACTGATAATGACAAAATAATAATATTGACGGTTAGAGTAAAAAATAAAACTTTTAATTACTAACAATTTTTTCCTAGTGATGTTGAATTAAGTTTTTCGAATACCTAAAGATAACAGCATGCAGTCAAATAAAATTCTAAATTCTAATACCATACAGTTAAAGTATGGGAAGCATCTGTTCCAAATTTCTCAGGATAGTCCTGAATATTCAGGCTGTGTTCCAAATATTTTTCAGTTACTTGGGGCAGAAGATCAACTGTTGTTTAATTTAGAAATATCGCAAATGTATTTTTTATCTAGAATATCCTTAACTCATCAGACTTATTTTTGAAAAATAACAATTGTAGATTAATGATTTATTATATTGGTTGTTTAAAAGTGGTTTATTTTATTCTTAACACAAACACACTTGATGAAATTTTACTTTAAGATTTATTTCAAAAACTCTCCTGTTTCGGCCCTCAGGCCATTTTCAAGGAGGCAACCTTAAATATTAAAACTTTTTAACATAAATTATTGTCTCTATTTACTCTTTCTAACATCATTCAGTACAGTTGTAAAGTCAAAAATGTTGTGAATGATGGTAGTAAGAGTAAATAGAGTCAATTTACATTATAAAAAGTTTTGTATGACATATGCAATTAGCCTGCAGGAAACATTTTAGAGAATATATGATATAAATATTTAAGGTTGTCTCCTTGAAAATGGCCTGAGGGCCAAAACGGATAATTTTTTTAAATAAATGTTGAGAGTAAAATCAGATCAAGTGTGTTTGTGTTAATAATAAAATAACAATTGTGTTTTTCTTTTTATTACAAATCCTCCTATATACATCTTTTACGGGTAGGATATATGGTAGGTTGTGGGGGAAGGAATGAATATTTAAACAGCCTGAATTTTGGTTAGGAAAATATAATTTTTTAAATATAGAGGCAATGTTTGATAAATTATTACTTCTAATAATTATCACAGTCATTGATATCAACTCCTCATCAAGAATACCTGAGGGGTTAGGTGATCTGGTCACTGAATAGAATGTTGGGAATAGGGGATGCTTTCTAGGGTCTCAGATACCGCTTAAGTATGACCATTTACAAAGGTGTAGACTTGGTTATTTGGAGGCATGCATCCTCTGGGTGGAGCTGAACCTCATGCAGTGGGTGAAGAAGAAACTAGCTCTGCTGAGGGTCATGAGGACATTCAGAATGGTGTCCCACGAGTTGGAGTGTTGCTGGCAAGGTACTCTGAAGTAAGATGAAGAGATAGGGGCTGGAGATGCTACTAGAAGGGATCCAACATAAAATCAGAAACATAATCAATGGAAGGAAATCATCAGAGAGTTTAGCGGATTCCATGGAAGATTGTCGAGGCAGAAATGATCCACATTGAGGAAATCTTTCCCACCATTTAATCAAAATTGATGGGAAAATGGTTTCTCCCTCACTATTGGGTCTCATAAACTCTGATAGGACATAAAGTATTCAAGAAGAAGCTATTTAAAAAGGGTACGAGATTAACCCCAGAGACAGTGGAATATATAGTGGTATACTCCACCACCATGGAAAGATACCGAGCCAAATTGTCAAGGAAAACTCCTGTTTTTCACCCTTACCTAGTTGGATTACCTCCATTTGATGGAGAGTTAAATATTCTTCTTTTAGTGAATTCACCTATAGGTAGAAGAATGTGGTGAGCCTAATGCACTTAAGAAGGGTTTAACCACCTGACATCAGCAAACCACCATTTAAGGAAACTGAGTTGTCCAGGACTGAAGTGGACCTCAAAGGCTGGACTGGAGAAAAGGTCCAAACCTGTCGTGGACCAGGAGGGCTTGACAGTCAAATGGATACCTAAGCAGACAAGGAGCCAATATATCAGAGTAAAGTAATTGACCTAGTGAACTCTGAGCTGCACCACAGAATTATTTTTTCCTATAAAAATTTACCAAAACAGAAATAATGAATAGATAAAAATAAATGAAAGAATTCCTGATCAACAGTTGCTGAAACCCTGGATTGCAGCATTGATTGGTGGACGGGGAATGAAAGAAAATTATTAACAAAGAATCCTGTTTTATGGTTGCTTACCACACATGACCTTTTTACGACAAATTACTTTTTGTTTTTAAAATATATTCAATAACTAGTCCATTGTAAAAACTGAACTAATTGGGTTTTAACCTTAATAATAATCATACTATTAGTTATAGGTCTAGTAAAGAAATATAAAATGGATGAATTTAAAACAATTTTAATTTGAAAGACTAATATAACATTTATACATTATAATGGAAGACATATAAAATTATATTTCTTACTAAATATTTCACTAATATAATTAGTTTATAAAATTTAATATAACATGGTGTATTTTTTGTGCATTAGATTTGTGCTTTTTTTTTATACAGACTATTTTTTTTTTCAAAACCATTTATATTTTTTAGACTAGATACTACTGTCTAACTCACTATTTAATTTTCATTTTTTCTCAAGTTGTAATACTATTTCTAAGAAACGGTTAAGAAATTTAAAAAAAAATCATAAAGAATTCAATTGAATTACTTACAGCATTACATTATTAATTCATAATGCCAAGGCAACTAGACATATTTGACAATATTTTTTAATTATGATTAATACAATTACAAATTTATCATTTAACTATTAATAACTAATTTCCCTATTGAAACTACCAGACCTGTAGGAAATGTTTCGTAAAAATAACATGTTCTCACAATATACTATTGTGTTTTTAGTTATCAAACATTTTCAAACTCCTATTTGTTTATGAAGTATATCTATCTTCTAGTTTGTACATTTAATGGGCAATTTTTATTAGTTTAACATTTTAAATATTTTCTTATTAGCTACTATTTTCTTTAAAATTTCATTAGAAAGGAACTACGTTAGAATCACCCTTATCAGGAAACTAAATAATTAGCACATTTTCCATGAAACAATATCAAGTTAATTCAAATAATGAAATCTTTTGTCAGTGTTGCCACCTTCATAATAAAAAAAAAAATATGGGATAAAAAGTGTGACTGGAAGTATGGGAGAGGAGAGAGGTAAATCTGGCAATTTATGTGTATAGGTGTGTAAAAATACAGGGCAGGTGGTAACCCTATGTTTAGCACTTTATTGGGATCAAACATCAGTGATTTACAAGAAAACAATATATTACAACAGCGGTATCTAGAAAGAAAGATGGACTTCACTTGATTGGGATAAAGTGACCTAATATAAAATTTAGTTAAGAACACAATAAACTACTGATACAACACTGAAACAGAGCTTCATGAGCTCAGCAAGACAAAATAAAAACTATTAATCATTGCTACAAAATTGTGTTCACAAATTTATATTGCTGTTCTTTTTATTGCATGTATTTTATAATGTCCAATGATAAGTCAGTAATTTTGTAAACTATAGTCAACAGCCAGAAAATTGCCACAATGCCTGAATGCTGGAAGATGATATTCCAAGAAATTCGATTAACATAATGCTTTACTGAACAAGAGGAAGAGGCAGCATTCGGCTTAGATGGGAGGATGATATCATCCAGGATGCCCAAGATCTGCTTAACACTCACGACAGGGGTGCGACCAGATGAGATAGAGTCATCTAACAAAAACTTATTGAGAAGGGTAAGGACATGTATTTTGCCCATCAAATGATGTATCTGGCATATGAAGATTAGAGCAGCTGAGCGACCTACAGCCATCATTATTAACTAAGAAATCCAAGTTTTTCTGAATTCTTATGAAGAATAAAGTTGAACATGAATAGTTATAACTGTTGATAACATTGATACAATGGTGCGCCTTAAGTGTTTTTTAGATCTTTTTAAGACATACCGTTTTATTGTGAGGAAATAGTTTGTCCTGATTTTTTTCAATTAAATATAGGTAATCCGCTATTGAAATGAATTGAAGAGTGAACAGTTTTTTCTAAGTGATTCTAGCAAGTCACAAAAAATCCTAACCGCTCCATTCTCTCAGTGCTCACTTATTCATTGGGTGTCATAGGGTCTTTTGACTTAGCATCAGGAAAAATCTTCCATCACCAACACCCTGGTTAGCCACTTTTGAGAGTTACAGTCCATCCACCAAGAGAATGCCTTTGAGTATTGGGATTGACTTCAAAACTTTCCCAAAATCCAGTCTCAATCCTCAACAAATTCATTAAATGGTAATGATGAATGTAGGGACTCATATTTTCTAAATGTAGTTGATGGTAAACAGATGGATGGAGTCGAGTTTGATTAGTGGTAGGAGACATTTTAGCGGCATTCTCTCTGTAATCGAACTGTATTGCATCCGCATTCATGAAAAATCCTTCTGACCGAGTCATCAAATTTTTTTGACAATGAATCATTGATCCAATGGGATGTTACACGCCTCACACAGAAAGTAAAAAAATTGTTTTGTTTTTTTAAACTTTATCTATTACATGTAAATACAACTGACACTTTTATTATTATGTCCATAATTGGAAAATAAGTTGCATTTTAAAATTTTTATTATATCAACTAAAGTTATTTAGATTGACATTTTCGATTAGGTTTAAGGAATTCACCTGGTACGCTGGTGCATCTTCCCTTCCTTAAAATATAAACATTTTTAGATTGAACTCTGACCTAATCTGATCACTGATAAAAGCAGGTTAAACTCGTATTAAATCCCAATCAAGTGGATCCACCTGTATTGCTTTAAGGAAATATATCTACTAATTTGTACATTAATTGGGCAATTTTCTATATTTAATTGCCAAGTTTTATTACTTTATGTTTAGCTAGAACTATTTAATTATTTAAAATTTTGTGTTCCTCAACACAGTCTGTTAACTTATGTTATTACTACCAAGCAGAAGGAACATCTGGTTTTACCCTAATTTTTATTGTTAGTAATAAGTTTTTGCTCTAATCTTCCGATTACTTAGTTTGAGAAATTTAAGTAAATTTAAGAAATATTGCAATTTATTTAATGTAGTTTATAATATGAATAGTGAATATAATCTTGATAGAACAGTGATAGAAAAATAATCAGAATTTAAGATTTTATTTCATTAAATAATGCTATATTGTAGACTCACAAAAATATTGAAAATATTTGATTATATAAGTAAACGTTTGAGAGCGAAAAGACTAAAAAAAAAGAGAAAAGGGAGAGAGAAATAACCAACTCGGTTGCTACTTAAACACTGACTTTATTTGAGTCCAGCTTGTCTATATATACATTTGAATCAGCTGATATGAGTAGTACAACTGACTGTAACTTATCAAGACTTATCAACTTGTTTTATGGTAGGTACTGATTTTTATAAAAGAATAGGAATAGGAAAAGTGTAATTTAATTAAATTGTATATTATTGGTAAGTGTTTGCCAATAATTAGTGTAAATATATAAATTAGGAGCATTAAAATTCATTTATATATTACTCAACATTATATTGATTCATTTGGAAAATATTTAATTTAAAATTTTTATTTACAAAAAATTTAAATATTCTAAATATCGTTAAATTCAAGTGGTGTGAAGTGCAGTACTGACATAAAAGTAACTATGTTTTTGTATTTATTTTCAGTTAAAAACGATTCTGAATCTTCAACTTTGATTTTATTAAAGGTATATCACAAATTAGGAATATAAATGTTGAATATATATAGCAACAAGTTGAAGAATAAATAATAAAAAAACTTGTAAGAAATATTTGTTTTCATGATGTCTCTTGTGAATCAAATGGACAACAAAAGAGAAGAGACAATTGCTTCCGAGGCTAAAAAGTATGTAAACCATGGTAGAACTGTTCATTCTGTTAGGTAGAACTGTTCATTCTGTTAGGTAGAACTGTTCATTCTGTTAGGTAGAACTGTTCATTATCATGTTAGCCATGGATCCATGAAATTTTTCCCATAATAGTTTAAACTTGACCACACATATTCAAGTGTAGTTGTAGTAGTCTGTACCATAACTATTTTGTTGCAATAATTGGCATTTAAAATGAAATATCAACCAGTAACTATCTTAACAGAAAGAACATTGTGCCACAAGATGGCCACCAATTCACATTATCCACAGCCTCCATCTCCAGTAGATAAGGGCAACCACAAGTGCTATATGAGGTAGATATGATAAACAATGATAAGGTTTCTTCTTGTAAGGTCTATGTTCTAGTTTATGAGAATTTATATGGGGTATTAAAAACTTACACTTTAATTATATCTGATTACTAAAATTTCTTGCATCCTCCCTGGGAGTAAAAATCTACACCATGGCTCTTGTCTGATCTCAATTGAAAAGAATCTGTGAGGGATTTGTTTATCTCTTGAACGATTGAAGTGATCAGAAGTTGACAGTTCCTATCTAATTAAAGTAGTACTTTTGGGGGGGTAGCGGGAGAGATTTTCCATTCAAAATTTTCAATTTTGGGGATTTTATACTCGAACCACTTAAATTTTGTATGACCTTTCAGATCATTCTGTCCAAATCCCATTCCAGTCTTAGGCCTTCAAGAATTCTTCCATTTCACTGTTCCAGGTTTTCCTTGTTCTACCTCATTCATTTCTATCACCTGTTTTTCATGAGTCAACCTGAAGATCTATGATGCTTCTAAAATCTTTTCATTCAGGATCAAACCCATGTTTTTCTTTCTTCTCTAGCTATAGAGCATATATTTCTTGTGTTTTGGTCATTTTCTGACATTAAACATCTCCACCCATCCCAGATTGTTGTATATGACTGTATGTAAAGTGCTGGACAGATAAAATTCCAGGCGCTGTCCATCATTATCTTCCAGACAAATTCTTTATAATACCACTGACAACGTGTAAACCAGACATAACTAACAAAATAAATTTAGAACCGATAAGAATGGTTACAGTGAAGTGTTTCTCATTATCACCACTGACAGCACTCGTGGTTGTTCTCGTCTATCCTCTACTAAAGTACCAAAATCACTCGTGACAATGTAGAAATCACAATTTAAAGTAAGTTAGAATATATAAAATAAAAACACCATAATTCTTTTAGTTCTATTTAATTTTTGTTTTGTGTTAATATTTAATCATTATTGAAAACAATTTCATATCCTCTTAAACCCAGTATAAATAACATTTACTAAACATTTCTGTTTCTAAATTTGTTATCCCCTTTTTATATAAACTACCAAGCTGGGCGGGCAAAAAGATAACTCTACTATTTGTAAATAATTATAATTTCGTTTTCTAAAATTTTAGCAAAATTCCCTTTACCTATGCTAACTAACATGCTTATATCATTTCAATTAGTATGACTTCAGTTTTCAACTACATTTACAAAAGCCTTTCATAAGTTAGATATTAAAGCAATACCTTAGACTTTAATTATTGTTTTATTTATTGAGGAATTATTGTGTCATCCAGACCTGGACAATAAACGATTAATGCATTTCTAATAATACACTATGAATCAGTAATAATGAACATCAGAGAACCATAAAATTGTATATATTATATTGATAATAGTGAATATGTCTTAGGAGTTGGGGGAAAAATTAGCTGTACCTAAAACTATGGTTAAATTAACTTTAGTTGTAATGAATTAATATTTTAATCATTAATACTTCATAACTAAAAAAGTTATCTAGTTGATGAACAAATAATTTTTTGATTATTAATCTATTATAACTGAAGTTAATTTAGCTATTGGGTTAGTTTTTGCTTTAGTTCTGGTGCCTTCAAGTTATATGATTACTTTCGAATCGACTTGTTATTCCTTAAAAAAAATTTTAATATTAAGGAAACCATATTATATATATTTTTTTTGTTTTGATAAAAATGCATAGGTGGATTTACGTGTACACATCTTTGAATTTATTCTATATCTGTTAATAAACCTAAATCCAAAACACCATCACATCAAAGAATAAATAATTCTGTTTTATTTGTAAATCCTAATGAAGGTGCATATCCCCATCTAACTCTTCCCATACCTCACTTTGGGAAACCTGATGTAAAGCGTGTACTTACATCATGTGTACTCAACCACCGAGTCAAATTATCATTAATCTTAATTTTGTCTTTCAAAAAATTTTGTTTTCAAAACATATCAGCCATATATTTAAAAAATTTATAAATACTAATAACCTATTTCCTGTGATGATTCAGTTTCTCCTACATGAAGATGATATTGTTCTTATTGTGGATCGTATTGCAACAGACCATGACAAAATGGTACAAAGAGCTTCTTAGAAAAGGTGTCCTTAACAGCACCAGGGAGAGCAAGATCCTGCAGGTAGGAAGGGAACACAAAGATGTTCCAATTACAGTAAACGGACCAATAAGAGCAGGCTTAGATTTGGCCTACCTTGGGACAGTTATGGAATGGTCTGGGAAAGTGGATTCAGAAATTCTATGCAGCATAAGTAAGGCAAACTCGGTCTACTACCAGATTTGCTATGGTTGTGAAGCAAGTAGTTAGCAGAAAACATGAAACTCCTCTTCTTTAAGTCAGTGTACTTGCCTGTACTCTTATATCTGAATATTTACAAGAAAGTATAGGGACAGCTGCAGAAATGAGGTTTCTCAAAAGAACTGTGAAGAACAAGAAGAGACTGCATCCTAACTAAGGGAATAAAGGAAAAACTAGTCCTAGGACTCCTCTTGTTGAAGGGGGTGTTTAAAGCTTACAAGCTGAAGTGGTTTGGTCATATTGTCAGTATGGAGTAACACCACAATCCACTGAAAACTATGGAATACTTCCCTCACAATGGAAGACGTCGAGGTTGAACAAGAATATTGTATCTGAAATTCATCAGATTTTGATTTGGCCAAACAATATGGGATATCATTTTTAATAGAAGAGGAATGGCCATTTTTTTTTTTTTTTAGTTGGAAGATAAACAAAATGTATTAGAAAATATATTGAATGTTTAATTGGAATAATAGATTGTAAATATAGTAGTAATAGATTGTAGGAAGATGGTCCGTGTGGTGGTTAAGAAAGGTAAAAAATAGTAGAAACTAATTATTATTGATACTGTAATAAATAGTAAATTATAATTCAATAGTTACTGGTTATTAATAAATAGTTTTCTACTAATTCTGTGCCTTTCTTTACCACCACCCAGTCTATCTTCTAACAATTAAATATTTAAAAAAATTATTAATAACTTTGAAATAACACTATTTTTTATGGAATTTTAGAGCATAATTTATTAGCGTTTATAATATGTGATTGGAAAAGAAATTTCATCAGACAAAATTAAGATTGGTGATAATTTGACATGACTATGAGTTTGTCATTATATATCCATTAACTTTCATACAAAAATGAATTAAAAACTTTATAAAAATGTGAAATCTTTTGGAGTAGCAGTGGGAACAACGAAAAAGAAAAAAATATATATTTTTTAAAATATTCATTTTGGCATAAGACTCCAATTTCTAATAAAAAAAAGTGAGTTACAGAGTTTCATTATTAAACTGGTATTTTCCCACCATTGTTGTTTACAAAATGGATCAAAAATGATTTCATTGATTCATTGAAGCATAGAAAAAACCATGGAAAACTGCAGATCTCTCAACATGTTCTCATACTGTCTCTGATATTATTATTTTAGGGCACTATAACTCGATTGTGTGGGTCTTCGTCTTCATCTGTTTCATGCTGTCACTTTCCAATTTTGTTCTTGACATATATTAGTGTTTCAAGAATATTTTGTAGGCTATGTTCCAATCCATCCTAACTCCCCCATGCCAGCCCAACACAACCTTCCTTACTTGTTGTTACCCACAATATCAGCCTCCTTTAAGAGGACCTTTAATTCTCTGTTCATTTTTAGCCTCCATGGTTTGAGATCTAGGCTGGGACCCTGGATTTTCTGGAGTGATTTTATGATCATAACATTAAAGAATAAGCTCATCAGTTTTTTGTTAGGTACAATATTCTGAGGCATATTGTTTGGATTGGATTGGCATATAGTCTGAGGTTGTGAGTGGAATTGGAGAGATTGTAAATATAAATGGAGAAAAGTGTTGGTGAAAGTGTGGACCCTTGATGAACACCTCATGTCAGAGGTGTTCAAATTACAGGCAGATAATACACCTCATATTATCTGCTTGTAATTTTAATAACAAAAAAAAAAGTTTACTTCTGAGATTTCAAAATCCATTTTTGGTTCTTTAAACCTATCTATAGATATTAAATGTATCAAATTTCAAGATTCATTTTGGACTTCAGATAAAAAATGTAATTTTAATTTTAGTGTATGAATGAAAAAATGAGATGGAGACATTCTATGAGACCATATGTAAAAAACTTTCAAGCAATTTTAATCAATTGTTTATAATCTCAGCTCCCTTTTTTCCAAGAAATGTATGAAGTACTGCTTTCGGACTGTTCTAGGATTTTTTTTTTCATGAATATCGAGTAACTGTTTAAATTCACCACTTGCCATTACTTTCTTTATTTGTGATACCTGCTTTTGCTTTGGTTTCATATAATTTGGGGGAAAATATTTCATATGTTGAAAAACTTCAGAATCTTGATTAAAATCCTTTAAAAAATAATTTAAATAAAATTATTGAAACCTAATTTTAAACGCAATGGTTGTATCAATACATCTTTGGCTCTTCCATCTGACATTATGTTTTCCAGTCTGGAACATGGTTTGCTTGGGCTGTACCTACTTTTAGCAGTGTGCTTTGTCTGATTTACTAAGCAAAAATATGAAAAATTTTGTAGAGAGCTACTGCTTACACTATAACTTAAGTTATGAACCAAACATTTAAAAACTTATTAATCAATATAACAATAATAAAAGCCTACTTTATAATTAACAAATGAAAATTTTCATTTCTGCTGCTTGTAAATAGGATATTACTGTGCATGAATATGTATGGAAGGTAATTTGGAGGGCTTCAAATAAAATTAAGGGACTTACAAATTGTTTTAAAAGTTCATCTTCGAATTGCTCAAATGGAAAGTTAATTTTTCTAATTTCAATATTTCCTCGAGCATCTTTCTTTTCCTAGTGCTCAAAACTAAAAACTTCCATACATTTTTTCTTTTCCATTTTGTATTCACTCTTCGAATTCATGATCTCAACTTATTGTTTTGTCTCATCTCATTGAAGCTTCTTTTAGCAAATATTTTGTTATTTGAGTTACCATTTCCTGCAACTCTTTATCTATTTCTGTTCATGAATCCTGCTTTAGGTTCTCCACCTTCCTAAATAAGGGAACTACTTTATTGACAACATAAATCAGGTAGTATACCATAGTATGGAACACAAAGCCTCCCTGAAGTACTCTAAGGTCAATAATCAGATACCTTTAACAATCCCTAATCTTGGTATAAGGACTGTCATAAGAATGAGTCATTTATTATATATGTTACAATGGAAGCTGAATATTAAGTAAGGTTAACCGTGGCTATACATTTTGGAAAATATTTGAAATATTAAAGTAAACGGATTAGTATCAATAACATGCTCATAATGGATTAGTGTTGGAGGCCAGGCTTAAGGAACATATTTAGAGCAGGGACCTTTATCTCTCGAGTCCTATATTTCGTAACTCTATAGAGAGGGTTAAGAAAACTTAAATAATTTCAATTTACATTAAAAGCAAAGATATAGCTTAATGTTTCAGTTCATAATGCTTATTGAACACTATAAAAAAAACAATTACAATGCCTTTGATATATTGAGAAAGATAGGCTCTTAATAATTATTATGAGATTTTTTGAACTTTTCTTTGTAGCATCATAGATGAGGTTGACTTTTACTGAGAACTGTTAACCGCCACTAGTGAAATTCAGATTTTTAATTTCTCTACTCAACTTACACTAAGTTGCTCAATATGTAGACTGTGACTAGTAAATGTCAACCTTTTCCTGAAAACATCATCTATCACTACTGTAAGATATGCATACAAATGGGAGTAATTGGAAGAAATAGTATGAATTGTTCAAGATGATATTTAAAAGTAGTTTTTCGAAAACTCTTATTCATATATATGTTTAAATTTAACCGATACATTAAAATCGATAAAAAAAAAAAAAATAATATAAAAATATATTCAACGAGACATATTGCTACAAAATGCCCAGGTCTGGTATTTCTTCTTACTTGCTATGTTAATAAAATGCGCAAGTCTGTACAAACTAGTGATATAAGCAAAGCTCATTGGATATTATGCATGTACTTATAAAAAATTAATAAAAAAAAAAAAAATAAATGCACATAAAATGCATTAATAAGCCTCTGGAAAAAATAAAAAAAAAAGCTCACAACGATATAATGCTATCTAAGCCGCTCATTAACAATTTGGCTTCCGAATACCTTTATCAGAACAGGAAGCTTGTAGGTTTTTTCTCAAATCCATACGTCTTACGCTTATCCTGCTAAGAGGTCGGTTCGGCTAACTGGAACCTTCTCAGAATCGGAGCGGATAGTTTTACCCAAAATCCTAAAATAATAATTATCTTTTCATGTTCAAAAGGATATGAAGTTTGAATATTTAAATAAAATTTAAAAGATAATAAAATCAATTCCTTATTAGAAGAGCTTAAGGTTTATCTATAGATATATATCTAGATATATTACCACAGTTTCTTCCAATTTATTTATTTTTTTTGTATTATATACTATAGCATATTTGTTCGCAAAAAATTTTTCATTTAAAATACTAGAAATCTCAACATTTATTAAATTATCTATGTCAAGATTTGAATTGGAAGATTATCACTCTAAGCCTTAAGTCTCTCAAATATTATGACTAACAAGACAACATTTTGCCAATTAAGGCTGTAGATAAACAAAATATTCTGGGACTAGGTCCCTTGAGAATAAACAATATGTACAAATAAAAAAGAAAAAAATCTCACCAAAATACTACATAATTAATAATCAAACAGTAAGTGTATGTTATTGCTAATAATGATGTACAGGGTATCCTGCTATACATGTTCACTCAGATTTTTCCTACATTTTACATGCAAAGGTAAAGATATCAGAAAACCCTAAAGAACAAATTTTTTTTATTATACAATTTGTTGAAAATCTGATATCATAATTTTAGTGTCCTTGTCCAGCTTAGAAAACTAAAATAGCTGTCATAATGATGAAGCCTTGATTAAGAAATACTTCAATAATAATAACAGATTATTATGGGAAATTGAATTCTGAAACAATTTTTTTTTTTTAGGATTTTTGATTTTCACACCATTTACATGAAAAAAAAAGAAGTAAAAAGCACCCAATATGAATTCTTAAAATCTGATATACTGTCAGAATAGATGAAAAAAGTACTCTATTCTCATACTGAGGAACATCCTCCAAAGGAAAACAGGCATCTATCTATTTACTCATTGAGAATAATTTCCTTTTCCTTATTAAAAAACAGAACTGCCCGATGAGATGAAAAGATTAGAAAAAAATTTTCTTTATAACAATATATTTAAAAAATCCTTAATTAAGTAAAAAATATTAGGTTCATAGTTCAGTAAGTTTAATAATGTTTTTCAAGATATGTGGGGGTGTTTATATATGAAGCCCCCCACCTGATTCAGAGGCATTCGATTAATTATCAGGTTACAGACTTAAGGTACAATGGAGAGAGAGGAAGCTGCCAGGAAAAAACATAGACTAGAAGGTGGGCCATATGGACACCATGGGCATGGATTAGGGACCGATCAACAGCTGCCTTCTGTCTCAGTTTACACTACAGTTGAATTTCTAGATTAAACCATGAATTTATCAAAACATTTTAATGAATGTTCATTATTGAACTGAACCACTGAAAATAATATTTACTACATTTTATATTTAGGTAATATTTGTAATTAAATGAACAGTTTTTCAAATTATTACATAGACGGGGGAAATTCTTATTTACCTGAACATAAACCCGGGCAATGAGATGTGGTCAACTCACCTCTGTTTGGCTTTACTTTCCCTTTGAAGAAGATTTGTGTACGACACCCTATATTCCTGGTTATAAAGGATCTTGGAAACAGCCTTAGATCAGGTTGTACTCAATGGGAAAGATGAGAAACTTTAAACATATTTTACAAAACTACTCAATAAAGAATGTCCTTTCCCTATCTAGTCCTTATATTCTTGAGAAAAAATATAGTCGGAACTATTCTTAGACTATCTCATTAGTCTTTCCTGACTAGATACTCATTTCCATAGGATTGGCTTGACCAACGATGTATCTGTTAAAGGATGGCTCCTCTCTTCTAACAGAGCATACTAAATTAATGTCCAAAATAATTCAATGCAGCAAATCAGTCTAAATTGTTTCAAAAATTATTATTAAACTATAAAATGTATTACTTACAATTAGGCCAAAATATTTACCTATAAAAACATCAATTAAAGTACATAAATAAAATACATTTTAACCCATTCGTTGTAAAAGAAATTGGTCAGGACTTATCCTCTGAAAGGAATGAAGATTTTTTTTTTTTTTTTCAGAAAACTTCATAATTATGTTCAATATTAAATTTATCTTGAAAGGAGTCTGAATTGAAAACAGATTACTGTTAAAAGCTCAAACCCTTTGTGATGGTTAGGTAAACAGTTTTAACTTTCATGGTAATAAACCCTCCATATACTCCTATTGAGCCAAGAAGGAATTGGGCTAGTCCCATGGCATACAAACCCTAGCAACGAATGACTTAATATAAATTTCCCAAAAAAAATTGCAATAAAGGTTTTTTTATTGTCATAATTTAGTCATTCGTTGTTTTTATTGGTTTGTTCTATGAATGTTTATTTTGTAAGCTTGAGATAATAACATATCTACATGCACATATCTTATGCCTAAGCTGAATAAAAAATTTACGCATATCTGTATTTATTTTTGTTTGACACTGAGTGAAACCTGTCAATCTTTTGCTATCAACTTATCAAGTATAGGATAACATTAATATATATATAATATAAATTGCATTCAAGAAAACCTATTGAATAAATTTTGGTGTGTACATGTAAAATTCATGGGATCACTATTTAAAAGCTTTAAAATAATATAAACTATAAACTTTTGAAAAGATGGATCCATTTTTTTATTTCGGAAAAAATGTTTGACCCTATTCTCTGCTTGGATACCTATTCTATGATGTATATTTTTCTTATTCAGTGACAGCGAGTATCGAAAACAAATTCAACAATAAATGAATTTTTTAAATCATATATCATTACATCATTTACAAAACTTCACGTTACAATTCCTATGAACTTAGTTTTTGAGCAGATATCCTTTTTCCAGCTAACACTTCAATTAAGCCAAAGCTTAATTGTTTTTTATGACAAATCTTCATGGACTTTATTTTAGCTAATATATAATATAATTAGCTTTTGAAAATAATGAAACTCCAGAAAAACTTAAATAGTTAATTTTCTATTAGCCCATTCCTTTGCATAACAATATTTAATTTTTTATTAGACCATTCCTTTATATAACAATATCTAATTTTCTATTAGCCCATTCCCTTTATATAACTATAAAAGAATGGAATAGTATTCAGGGGTTAGAAACTTTTTTGCGAAACAGTTGGAGTTATATATTAGAAAGATTTCTGGAAATACAAAAATTAAATACAAATAATTAATTACTGAATATACAAAAGAAATAAGTAAATTCCTTAAAATAAATATTTACAATTTTCGAACATGATCACCATGTTATCCTACATATTGAACAATTGACTTGATCTAGATGAATCCATAGATGACAAAAACACACAAAACAAAAACAAGTGATGGAAGCACAACAAACCACGAATTAGTTTTAAAATTAATTTCTGACGTTGAAAAATACTTTTAAAACTAAAAATAACTTTCAAGATTTGAAAAGCTACTTTAATGTAAACAATTTCTAAGTATTAATTTATGTTTGAGTAGATACTAAACATGTATATTATTAACACATTTGTAAAAATTTGCAAATATATGTTTTAGGATGAAATTGTACATTTTTTTTGCATTTCAGCGTTAAATGTTTTTGTAATATTACATCATTAATCCTTTATCAATGAAAAAATGTGACCCAGATGATCTTTTATATATGAAATATATCTCCAAAAAAATGGTCACTTCATGCTAAGTTGATAACATTAACGTGAGTATGTGTGTGCGTGTATCCAAACTGGTATTGGTAACCTGGTGGGTGGAACTATTCCAGTAAGTGGTCCTATTGGTCCTTTTTACCTACCCTGGGGACTACCTTCAAATTACTGCAATGTATTAACCAAGGTGGGAGTGTCAAGATTCATTTTTCAGGACCGCAGAGAAATGAGTGTTAACTGCCCCAGATTGAACTCACAAAATTATGAACTTGGTGCTGTGGAGTCTAGACCCCAACTCTCACGGCTTTCTCATTTCTGCATGTGTGTATACTTCTTTGTGTGTGTTTATAAAGCTTTATAATTTAACAATTGTTTTACACCTTGAAACATGACCAAACAAACAAACATTACTGGGTGAATGCCCCACTTCAAATGGAGTATCACATGGTTATTTACTATTTAGTCAATTGGCAAGTTTTTAGTTGCCTCTATAATAAAACATTATTTATTTTTTTCTCTCTATCTTCTTTAAATGTTTATATTGTATTTTGTATGATTTTAATTTATTGCATAAATGAAAGGCTATTTCATTTCATTTCATATAATAAAACATGCTAGTTTCCTCTCTATTTAACTTTACTCCTTATTCCGGAAAACAGATAGGTTCTAAACATAGAAGGGACTATGTTTATTTATATTAAATTGTTGGCACATTAATTAACGAGCACTATAATACCTAAAGCCACATTAAATAATGCATATCATAAATTATATAAATTTTCATTTATAATAATAAAGCTGTACAGATAATTATCAAAAAAGTAAATTGGATTAAAAATAAAATTAAGGATAAATATTAAAATAAATAAAAAGGGGACTACATACATATAATCACTGTAGCATTTTAAAGAAACATTTAAAACAACGATTTAACCTTATTAATTACAAGCACAATTACTTTGAACGACAGGCCCAACAAGCGATTTTTCTTAAGATAAGAAACAGTCACATGAACTAAAAAAAAAAAAAATAAAAATGATAACTTTACGACAAAAAAAAAAAATAAATAAATAAAAATAATACAACAAACTAAAACATAAATGATGAATTAATGATAAACGCAAAGCCTACCAAAAAGGATTGCAGGTCTGGTAGTCATTTACAGTCATAAAAGCAATAAAACAAAAATATTCAATAATGTAAATAAAATCAAATAAATAAAAAATGGAATGGTTTGATGAAGCAGACAACGTAGAAGACAGTTAGGTTTGTTCTGGCTCTTTACCCTGTCTGACAAACACTTGATTCACATCTAGCAGGATATCACACCCTTCTACTATCATCCTTTCCACTGCCAAGTTTTTGCGAAGATTTTCCGTCTCGCTCACCTAAAAAAAAAAAATAAATAAACAGTACTTATTGAATATTAGGAGAAACTATATTCTGTATATTATACCAATTGTTTAAATCATTATGAAAGATCTCAAAATTAGTTGCAGTAAATATAAATAAATAGCCTATCTAGAAAAATGGAATGCTATTTAAATAATAGATAAATACAAAATGAAAAATCTTCAAGGAAAGTAATTTATTTATTAACCAAGTGAACAAGAAGGCAAATTATTTACTAAAAATCATATCAAAATGCCATACAGAAAAGTATGAGAATTATTTGGTCTCCAAATTACTAAGAGACACAGGCAATGGTATGGTGGGGAATGTTACAACACAGTCCAATTTTTGAATTATTAGTATAAATGGAACCCTTTTTTCCAAACCTGGGCCCAGAAAGTACATTTTTAACTAGTAAAATAAAACACATAAATCATGATAAAGGATTTCATCACTATTAAAATTAAAAAACCAGACAGCGTTGTAACACTTCTCTACTCCAGTGCCAAGTCTCTTAGTAATTCAAAGGACAAATAATTCTCACTATTTTCTGTTCCCCATTTTTACAATATTATTTTTAGGAAATAATTTTCTATTATGTCCACACTGTTAATAACTAAAATATTTTCCTTGGAGGTCTCTTTTTTTTTTTTTTTAATTTATGTAACTACTAAATAAAGATTTTATTCTTTCTGGACATCCTGTATTTTAAACGTTGACTGAATCAAATAATAAAAATTATGTCCAAAATATTGTTGAGCAAGAGTTTGAAATTGATAAATATCAAGAACTAATTAATTGTTTTAAAGTTATTGAAACCCTTATTTTTTCTAAATCTAAAAATTGAGAAGATGGCAACTCGTTGAAATTATACAAATTTTTACATATTAATATTTGAAAAAATTGTAAACAAAGAAGATGGTCGAGATTGTGGTAAAAAATATGAGGGTCATTTAAATATGAATGAGAATTTGTTTTTAAAAATTTTTTTTTTAATATTTATTTATTGCTATTTACAACTGTACATAATAATACATTTAGTAAATCTGATCTAAGTTAAATTGGAGTGTTACAGGCGTGTAGAGAAGCTACCCATTGGTAGCACTCTATATTTTTTTTAAAAGTTAAATAATAATACAGTAAACATATATTGTTTACTGTAATATATATTGGGAGGCTATAAGAAAGTGGATGATATAGACTTTCTCATCTTTATAATCTCATATTTAACAAATTTCTTGTCATGGAATAATGTCCTATTTTACACTTCTACAATATTACTACGTTATAAATTTAAATTTATAAATAAATTTAATGCTACTAATTTCATCTCTAGTGTTGTAGTACATTAAATATAAATTTTTAGGTGGAACTATTTCTTACTAAGATGAGCTTTGAACTTTTCCCTTTGTTGTTGGTACCTTGTTGATATACTCAAAGCTTAAGAAAACCCATCAGAGGGTCCAAATTATTCTATTGTACGGATTTTGATATTTTTCCTACATCGGAGGGTCCAAGTTATTCTATTGTAAGGATTTTGATATTTTTCCTACATCGGAGGGTTGAAATTGGTTCAATTTTTATTTAAGGTCTCATTCCTGATAGTTGTAAGCTATTGATGAAATTTGTGTACTGTGAGGAGATCATTTCTTTTATATGTACTAATGGTAGCTTGGTATAAATGTTGGCTGACTTCTTTAGAAAAGTTCCTTTTATAATTACCTCAGATTAAATCATGTTTATTTTTATATATTGTTTAAAACAATGAAAACCAAACCAAAATTAATGGATACACATTATAATGATAAATTTTCTAGTTTTTACAATGATATTATTGGAATGTATTTTTCTTTCAACTAGGTATTAGTTCTTTTATTTTTTTTTTTTTTTTTCGCTTGCTGTAAGATATCTTTTTTTGTTTTCTTGCTTTTTTTATTTATAATTTGTATGTGATATTTAAAATATAACCTACTCCATAGAATAAATTATTAAGCTGTAAAAATAAATAAAAACAATAAAAGATTTATAACTTCTATCATAATTTCACCTTAATGTTGTTATCTATAAATCTTGTTCTTTATAACCCTAAAGAATAGCTGTAATGTGTGGTGAAATAATAGTATTTAATAAATATTTTTTATTATTTTTGGTTTATAAAATAATAATTATTCTTGACCGCCATCTATACCAACTTCTGAATATTTAATATAAATGTAATTAGTGGATTGATCATAACCTTTCAACTACAATTACTCCAATTATTATAAAAATAAATAAAAAAAGTAAATAAAGACTAGAAAATGGGTGGTAATTTTACTCACTTCATCATGCATTTGTCGTGACAGATCTTCAAGCTGTTGTCTAGCATTTTGAAGACTCTTTCGCTCTACATGATCATGAGGAGTATGTGCAAGTAATTCATGGAGTGTTATGATATACCTAGGAATCTAAGCAAAAAGTTGGAAAAAAAATTAGTGGAAATGTATGAAACATTTTTTTTCAATTTCTTGCAATCTAAGGGTATTTTATGAAAAAGAGTATTTTCACTATCAACTTTCATATAATTACAGAGGACTCATATTATAAGATAATATTATATATAACGTTTGGTTCCTTAAAACATTTAAAAATCAATCAATTAAGTACCCCAATTTATTATTATAACATCAGGTCTAATATTTAAAATGTTAGTCATTTTCAAAACTGAAAAAATGTGTGCATTGTGATCAAACAGAATTTATTACTGTTAAAAATTCATTTCCATCAATAGAAAAAAAATAGTAAAAATTATTATATGCAATAAATGTAAGATGGGCTAAATACTCAAAGGCTATATCAGACACAGCTACTAAAGTGCTTGGACCACAAGAGAAGGACTTGAGATCCCCGTGGTTCGACGAGAAATTTGAGAAGGCAACAAGCACGAAGAATGAAGCACACCAAACCATGATTCAGCGAGAGACGAGGAGGAATGTTGAAGTGTACATGCAAAAGCGGCGAATGGAAAAACATCTCCACCAGTATAAGAAGGGACAGTGGGAGAAAAGAGAATTGGAAAAGACTGAACTTCTTTGGGGACATTAAGAGAATAGAGAGTTCTTCAAAGCAGTCAATAGGAATAGAAAACCTTTTGAAACCAAATCAACCTATTGCCTGAATGAGGATGGAAAGCTGCTTACAAACATGGTGGATATACTCGCAGAGTGGTAGAGACATTTCCTAGAGGATGATGATGAGGAGAGTCTCCATGAAGATAATCCTAGTGATCAATGTATGGAACCACCTGATGAAGAGGAGATTTTGGATTCACTAGCCAGGCTTAAAAATAATAAGGTACCGGGCGCTGACAAATTACCCTTTGAACTAATTAAATCTGGAGGAAGCGAGCTGGTGAAAATACTCCAGAACATTGTCATTCAGATTTGCAGCATATGACAGCATTCATAGGGGACAGTTGTACAAGGCAATGAGAGAATTTAACATCCCTGAGAAGTTAATTAGAACGGTTAAACTAACCATGAGAGAGGTGAGATGCATGGTGTAGATTGGGGGAGCAAGATCTGATGAATTTGTCTCAGGAAGAGGATAGGGCAGGGGGATGCATTAGCCTGCCTCCTCTTTGATTTAGCTCTTGAAAAGGCCAAAAAAAAAAAAGGTTGACCAGATATGGAGACGTTCAACAAACCAGGAGCTCAAAGTTTTATATAAGGAAGCAGACGTTGTCCAGTTTGTGAGGTTCAGTAGATTGAGGTGGGCAGGGCATGTTGTTCGGATAGCTGAGAGTGATCTGCCAAGGAAAATAGTGACCAAGGTACTACATGAAGCAAGACGCAGAGGTAGACCACGCCTTCAATGGAGTGATGGTGTGAGTGGTGATGCCTGGACCATGATGGAAGTGAGGAACTGGATGGCTGCCACACAAGATCTTAATGATTGGTGGAGGCTGATGCAGGAGGCCAAGACTCGACATCGAGTTGTGGAGCTGAATTAATAATAATAATTGTGGTGAAACAGACTTTATCACTGTTAAAAATTCATATCCATCAATAGAAAAAAAATAGTAAAAATTATTATATGTAATAAATGAAAGATGGAAAAAATATATAATAAAAATATACCTGATGCATTGGATACGTCAGGAAAGTTTCCAAGGATCTACCCTGACAAGCAGGTTTGTTTTCTAGCCGTGCAAGGAGGTTGGCAAACTGAGGTGACTGCTTACATTCAGTCAAGACTTGGAGGCTGTAATGATGATTTCTTACGTATTCTTGGTAGATTGAGAGCATGGGCAGAAGCATATCGAACAGGTCTCCTAGGTAAGAAATTTACTAGACAAATATCTCTCCATATCAATTATGACTAAAGAAATTTATAAACACAAAAATATAGCAATGATATTACTTATTTTTAAGTAAATAGAATCAAATTTTATCAATTAATATGACAAAGAGATTGTGTTGGATTTTGTTTTAATTATATATTTGAGCTGTTACTGGCTATAACACCCACTAGTCAGAGAATCACAATTTAATAAAAATTAAAAAAAAAAAGAATAAGGTTCATCCCATAAGAACCTATTATATTTTTTAAATTTCTAAATACTTCAGAGGCATCAGGAAAACTAGAATAATCTTGAACCTTCTAAGTGATTAAAATCATTTATGAAGACAGCCAAATGGTCAGCTTTAATTTTTTCTTTAATCAATTATTCAATAGCAGTTACTGGTATTTGGGTCCTGTGGAATATTAAGTAAATGATAAGTGTAAATAGTGAAATTTGTTCGGGAAGATGTCATTCAAAATTTTAAAAAAAAATCATCTATAGGTTAGCAATCAATTGTTTTGTAACTATAAGCTTGAATAATATGATTATCAAGTTGCAGAAATCTAACCCAAATATGTTACAGAGATGGTCGAATAATAAAATTAGGAGTAATATGATTTAGAATGTTATTTTTTTTTTATTTCTTGATCTTTTTATCAATTCTTAAAGATTACTGGTTTTTAAGTTTATCAAACTTAGTAGAGAGAGAAATGCTTTATTCATCCATGCTTCCCAAATACATCGGGTTGCTACATTACACAGCATACTAATCAATCCATGATTGGACATATATTTACATGATATAATAAAACAGAAAAAAACAGTTTTTTTTCCCCACAGTTTCCTTTTACAAGCAATTCCAGTCTCCACACTAAATATAAATATTTCAATTCATTCCTTTTTTCTTTCCCTTTCTTGTCCCTTCCATTTCACCACGCAATTTTTATTTCATTTGATCGATTAATTCACTCTTCTGAATTTACCCTCTCAGATCCTCTCCAGTGACCCATTAAACAAATTCACTATCAGACAGCAATGTGAGATCAAACCAGAGAAATAATAGTCAGAGCAGTGGATTCGTTTACAGAAAAACAAACAAATAAATTTTACCAAAACAAAACTAATACATAGATTTATAGGAAAATATAATAAAAAGTTGGTTAAAAGAAATACTTAAATGGATAAATAAGTTTTTAAAAAAATAATAAAGTAATTTAATGAATAAATAAGTTAAACACACAAATTGACAGGTCCACATACTAAAATAAATAAATAAAACAATGAATAATCTCAGAGTTAATTCCCATGCAGGTGATGATGTATGATGTATGTGATAATTTCATTTTATATTTTTCGTTTAATTTATTTACTCTTTGAATATACATGACACTTACCAAGCACTAGTGTCGGCCAAGATTCCATGCGAGACGTGAGCCCCTTCAAGAAAATTTGATGAAGAAATAGAACTGTTTCACTATTGAGGAAAATAGAATTTACATCCTCATGAGAGCAAGGAGGCTTCTTTGAGGAAGCAGCCATTTTGAATGGTCTCAAGAAACAGCTGACCAAGACTTCAAGTTGTTCCATATATTCTTCTTCAGCTTCAACCATTCTAAACACAAGACTGATACCCACACAGAATTTATTAGGTTTTTTGTTTTTTCACAGTTTTTAAAATTATATAATTAATCAATTTTAATATAA
>NW_027106788.1:0-4971 GCF_000696795.3 Halyomorpha halys
TAATCCTCCGAGGCGTCTGAAAAGAAGATGGCCACGGGACCTTCTAATTTAAATTAATGTTTGAAGTACCACCAATTGGTGGTTCCTTCCCAAGATTTTCAAGTGTATATGAAACATACTACATATTTACCTATTGTATTATTTTGTACAGTTGTAGATAGGTCCTAATTCTAACTATGTTTTGTTTTTAATATTAACTTGTAATTGTTTTTAATTTTCGAGATTTAGTAATATAATAATTTAAAATAAATCAAATACTATTTGGAATCAATTAAAATTTATTGATAACTAATTTGGATTTTCTTCGCGCTAGATTTATAATGATTTTTTTTAAATATCTTTATTAGAATTGACAACTGTATATTATATTACACATTCATTAAATTTGATCTCAGTCATAATTCAGAGATACTGGCGTGTAGAGAAACAACCCATTGGTAGCATTCTAATAGATTTATATTGAATACAATTTTTTAAATCTTTTACTCTTGCTTACTTGAATATGACATATATAGTAAAGAGAAGTATTGGGATAGGTCAAAATTTAGAATTTAAATTTTATACGGGAATACAAGTTTTGAATTCCCTCGAGTCCAAATAACTAAATGGTATTACTGTGAACAGCCTAGCTCACAAAGAAAAAATCGTGGGAAATTCAAATTACACATTTGAGGTAAGTATATGCCTGGGATATATCAGCAGCTTTTTCGTTGAAACCGTCTGACCAGAATTGCCACTTTTAGTACATAGTATAAGAGCCGGGAAGGAAAAAAGGGAGTTATCTCACACCAATTTTTGATTACTTGAATGAAAACTATGTATAAGTACTATTCAATACTGATGAGTCTGCCAAGTATAGGTAAGGGGAATAAAAGCTGTTTCAAAAGCTTAAAATACATTAATTTTTCATTCGGAGCTCTATATCTTAAAAACTATCAACAACACTAGAAAATCTAAAAGAACATTATTTAAAGAACACTAAATTTTCTGAAATATTAGCCCTAAAAGAGTTCAATTACGTCCAATAGTTCTCGAAATATAGTCTTTTAAAAAGCAACATTTTATAAAAATGTACTGAAATATCAGTAGTTAGTTAATTTATTTTGAGAAATATATATCTCAGGAACTATGTGGTATACAGATGTCTATTAGTAAATAAATTAAAGCTAGTTTAATGTAATATAAAGTAGTTTATGACCCTTACCTTCGCAGGAATAGTAGTTTTTATGATATTTGCTAATATAAATTGGTTTATAGTTGTTCCAACAATAAGTTTGATGTATGAAAAACTTTATTTCAGAAACCATTGGACATACAGATCTCTGCCAGGACTCAAATTATTGCTAGTTAAATTTATCATAAAATAGTTTATAACGTTTATCTTTGTAGGAGTAGTAGATTTTATGATATTTGGCAAAATAGGTGTGAGTCTAATATTGGATTTTTGAAAAAATATGGATCTCTAGACTCATAAGACGCACATATGTTTGCCAACACTCAAAATAAAGGAAATTTAACTTACTATATAGTAGTTTATGACACTTATCTTCGTAGGTGTAGTAGTTTTATGATATTCACATATGAATATAAATTTAGCGAATGAAAATTTGTCTCAACAACAATAAATCAATTTATTCTAGCAAATATCATGAAAGCTACTACTACGAACATAAACTACTTTATAGCTCACTAAACTAGCTTTAATTTATTTACTAATAGACATCTGTATAGATTTCTCAAAATAAGTTCACTAACTACTGATATTTCAGTACAGTTTTTTGAAATGTTGCTTTTTAAAAAGCTATATCTCGAGAACTATTGAACGTAAATAGCTCTATTAGGGCTTACATTTTAGAAAATTTCCTCTACTTTAAATGATGCTCTCTTAGATTTTCTATTGTTGTTGGTAGTTATAAAAATATAGAGCTCCGTCTAAAACATTAATAATTTTTTACGTTTTGAAACTGCCACTATTTTTTATTCCCTCTACCTATACTTGGCAGACTCAATTTTGACTAGTAATTCTACATATTTTTCAATGAAGTAATCAAAAATTGGCTTGAATAATTCCCTTTTTTCTCCTCTTGGGCTCTTGTACTATTTATAGAATCGATTTTTCTCATTTTTTCGATTTTCTCCAAAATGGCTCTAACGGTTGTGTGACTGTACCATTAAGCGATCTTTATTTTCATTGAAATAGTAAAAAAACTCTTCCGTAATATAATATTAAGTTTGTTGTTTAAAAAAAAAATAAGCAGTTGTTATTGTTAGTAATAATAAGCAATAAATAAATACAAAGTATTAAACATTTTTATGAATAAATCAAAGGGAAGAAAAAAAATAGACAAATCCTATTCGAATGGGAAAAACCGATGCGCCCGATCTTTCCCGATTGCATCATGGCTTTGTTCTTAATTGTTTTCTTGGCAGGAACAAAATTTATGTTCGTTATTCCCACCTCCCCACAGAATATTTTTCTTTTTTTGTAATTTATTAATTGTTATTTACAACGGTATAAAAATATATACAACAAGTAAATTTGCTGTAGGTGACATAGTGACATGATACAAACATGTGGAGAATCTACCCATTGATAGAACTCCAATATCATTTCTGAAGGAGAAGATCTCGAGGCCATCTTCTTTTCAGACACCTAGGAGGATTATTAGGTAATGAAGGTGAAGCCAGATTAGAAACAAGTGGATTTGGGTGGTGGGGAGTTTATCATGGAAGGAATGGTATCTGACTCTGGCCAAATCGGGGGACATTGAGGTCCTGATGGATGATTTGATTTGTGACAAAGTAAGGAGCATTAAGGATTTTACGAAGGATTTTGGACTGTAAGGATCAGATTCGGGAGGGATTTGATGGTTTAGTGGAGCCCCAAAGCTCAACTCCGTATGTCTAGATAGGCCTTGTAATAGTCATGTACATCAGTCTTTTGTAATGGACTGGCAATTTAGACCGTTTGTCTGGTAAATGTTGTAATAGTCGGAATCTGGGGGATTTATTGAAATTAATTTTAATCCTCCAGTTTTGGCACCATTCTTCAAGGGTGGTGATGTGGGTTTGGAGGGTTTGGGATACAATGTAAGGATCATTGTTCACTGACAATAGACATGTGTCATCGGCATACGTGATGAGGATAGTGTTAGTATGGGTTGGGTTGTCAGCTGTGAAAACTGTATAAAGGATAGGTCCAAGGATGCTACCCTGAGGTACACCAGCTGACTGACGGAATAGGGATGAATAAGCGCTGTTGTAATTTACTTGAAATAATAGGTTAGGAATTTACGGATCTTTTATAGCTGTCCTGGGTGCCAGACTCGATAAAAAACCTGTTCTCAAGAACTTTAAAATATGGATTTATAGAGCAACAAAAAAATAAAAATGTTTAGTTCATAATTTTATTAACACAGTACTTACTAACAATTCCTGAACATTTTTTTTTCTTTTTTTAACTTTGGTTAAATCTAAGATTAGTTGAAATTAGAGTAAGACTTTAATTTTTTTAAATTTATTCATTGATATTTACAGTTGTATTAAAAATATACAAGTTAATTTGATGTTAGCAATACAATGGAATGGTGCAGACGTGATGAGATTCTACCCATTGTTCTATCTATAACATTTCTAGAGGAGAAGATCTCGAGGCCATCTTCTTATCTAGGAGGATTATCAAGTAGTGAAGGAGAAGCCAGGTTAAAAACAAGTGGGTTTGGGTGGTTGGGAAGTTTATCATGGAAGGATTAGTATCTGGTGGGACAGGAGCATTAAGAATTTTGGATTGTATGGATTTGATACGAGAGGAATTCGATTGTTTAGTAGAGCCCCAAAGTTCAATTCCGTCCAGATAAGCCTTAATATAGTCACATAAATGTGTCTTTTATAATTAGTTGGAAGTTTAGACCGTTTTTCTAGTAAATGTTGTTATTACTTATCTGACTATTGTCGCAATCGACGAGTAGTTTTCTGTCTTTTCAGTCTTGTATGAGGAGAGTTAAAACTTGGCGCTAACCTGTACAGTGAAACATAACTGATGAAACAGGTAAATAACATCCTATAATACAGTTAAATAACCGATAAAGTTAAAGTATCTCAATAACTATAACTTTGCTAGAATGATATATGCCGGTATCGCACTTGCTCTGTTACTGTACCACCGCCGTCGTTCCCCCGGCCCAGGAGACTAAGTTTTGAACCGGTTCTGGTTCTAATTAGGAACTGTGAAAGTTTTGTGAATGGTCTAATACCAACGACTAGGTAAACGGCACCGGATATCCGGCATTAAATATCGAGACTCAAATTATTGTACTCACTGTTTTGGTGACTTTCCAAATCGTAAGCAAGATCAGAAATCAAATATTTACGGACACCTATTAAACCCACAGCAAAGCGGACTCATAAAACAACATTCCATGCACCATGATACCTAAATTACACTTCACGCATTGACCTTAAATGCCGACAGCAAATGATCAGATAAGGACGTAGCAAAAACGATTTCACGTTAACTTAATTGCAATCAATCAATAAAAAAATGGTATGAAATCTCACACTGGAGGATACAAGAATATTACTGAAAAGAAATGCAGTCTACTTACATTCCTTATGTGAGTAAATTAAATGGAAGGGATACGGATGCGTAGTTTTTTTCTCGAGCCAATCGATTCCTTCTTTTTTCAGCAAAATTTCAAGCTGTCTGTTGTTTGTAAATTTTGTAATTGACGATAAATAAGAAAATGAAAAAAAAAAAAAGATAACGAATCTAAACAGTTTTTAACCGGTTTTAGCAGTTTTTTTCAGTAATTTAAATGAAAACTATGTCGTTTTTTATGGTTTGAATTCACTATTATACTTCTTTATTGCCAAGTCGTATGAAATCACATGACAGTTTAATCCACTTAATTGCCCAAAATGGACAATTGTGGGGGATAGTCTAAAATATAAAAGAAAGATATAAAAAAAAGA
>NW_027106788.1:9647-39242 GCF_000696795.3 Halyomorpha halys
TACAAGTTACTGTTGTACAAGTCTGTGTAATTGAATTAAGATAAATCTACAAGACTAATAGTATTAGTTTGTACTTTATTATGAAACAGGGCCCTGGTATATGGTGGATCACCAGAAATACGCACATAACCCTGTATTACGCCGATCTGAAGTGGCTCTATCCATATTTCCTTGCTTCCTTTCTATTCCAAGTAATTAAAACTCAGCGCCCCTCTAATATACTAGAAAACCTGGAATTCAAATTCTTTGTCCAATCCTGTACTAACAGGTCCCGTTTATCTGACATCTACCTCACCAACTGCTGCGTTTGATAAATGGTTTTCTACTCGAGTTGCATATCACTGGAACTCCATTCCCTCTAACATACGTCATGCACCAACCCTACCCTCGTTTAAATCTCTTACGTTTCACTACTTTTTGCTTCACCAATCTAATCCATTATTATAATAGTACAGATGTTTTGTACTTAACTTTTTGTTTTGTTTTTTATTTAATCAGTTACTTTTTTGATTAAACTATTTTTCTCTCTGTATATAAGTTATAATTAACATTATTATTAATAAAATATATAGTTTGCAATTTTCAATATCCCACAAGGTCCCCACACATTAGTAAACTAAAGGAGGTGAGATCATTAGGTGACTCGGATTCTCCAACAGGTGATAGCAGCCCCCCACTCCTAGCCAGGTATTGCCATAGTACGCCCCTCGACTTCAGATACCCCTCAAACCTCGAAGCCGCTCCAGTCTGCTCAAGATCATCACGAGGAGTAGAACCGGATAGAAACCGCCAAGATGACGTCCGAAGTGCACCAGTGAGTGATCAATCTTTTAGTGTATCTCGATGGATATCTCATAGATAAACACCAAGTCGGAGTACAGATCTTATTATATTTATTATTTCATAATTATTATACAAAATATTTTTTTTTTAAATGTGGCTTTGCTTTAATATTATTATATCCTACAAAAAAAAATGTCTTTGCTTTTATTCTGAGATGGACGTATTCCAAAGATTGTATATCAGACTGGGGTTTATTTCTCTGCTGTGGTTCCCCCTCTATAGACTGTTCCAAAGCTACTAGATTTGTCAAAAAGTAACCACATTCTATATCAAATCTATAGAATACGTCCAATACAAAATAAAATAAAAAACTTATTTTGTCAGATGTGTCTCAATTAGAGCAAAGCAGATCCCTTTTATTAATTGAATTAACAATAGCATACACAAAAGATATACACTGTGTTAAAATTGTACAACATATTGAGGAGATTAAGGCAAAATTAAAATTTTTCCGGAAGATTTCCCAGAATTTTTTGAAAACTGGCCTCTTCGAATAGTTCTAATTGGCAATTATAATAACCTCCTTCAGCAATGTTTTACCATAATTTCCACAGTTTAAGCATATTTTCAAAATTCCCAATTTTTGGGGATTATTTACAGGTATGACACCCTATAAATAATTTGAAAATTCCTTGCTTGTACCTTCCTCGTAAATACGTCTCTTAAATTTCTTTTAATAAAATCCTAAATTTATATTATGGAAAAAAGAAAGCGTGTTATAGATGCCTGAAAGGTTCCAGGTTTTAAAAATGTTGAAATCACATATCTTAGCACATTTGTAGTTTCAACCGCTCTTTTGCTCATTATCAAGTTTGATTGAATATTTTCAACTATTTATCCTTTGAGCTAATAATATATTTTATTGTTTAAATAAAATAAATTTTATCCAATTTTACTCTTAAAACAATTTATATTTCTAATCAGAAGTTTCGGCCATCCTCAAGGACAATCTTAAAAATCTTTATGCAGGCTATTCTGTCCAGGTCATTAATTTCAGTCCATAATTACCCTATTTTGTCAATTCTTCATATATTTTTTTTCAAAAAACTCTATTTATTGATAGATATTACAACCTGCCACACCGTTGTGAGCAATAGATAATAGTGATTGTGTCAGTGTGATCAGTCATTCAGACTAAAATAAATTAACATAAAAAAATACAAGTACATAAAAATAAATAAAATTTCTCTTCAAATATATACAAACAGAAGGATAAAGAAAATTAACATAATCAAACAATGTGCATGAAAAAATAAATAAAATAAAATAACTTCTTGTCACATTTAAACTCTTTTATTAAATTATATAATACAATAAATTCTTCATATTAAATTAAAAATTAAAACTTTTAATTACAGTTAATTTTCACTACTATAATTTATCATAACAATAAAAATTTTATTAAGTTGTCTTTGAGGATGGCAGAATTGTCGGACTCATAAACAAATATAAATTATTTTGAGACTAAAATTGGATAAAAGTCTCAAAATACTGTAAAGATTATATAATATATAATATATAATAAAATATATTTTATTATATTTTCTCCTTTAAATTCACTTTTCGAAAGAGAAGCCATAGGCCCTGCTTGAACAAATACAATATGGCACTTTAAACGTTTAGTGTTATTCAGCTGTAGTAACTAATAATATTTAAATTAATAGTTACTACATAATCGTTGAAAGCACTTCAGTTTTATATATTTTTTCGTCCATGATCTTCTGAAGTGTCTTGCCTGATATCATCCTTGCGCTATTAATTTATAAAGGGTTAAATAGTAGTTTTCTTAAAATAAGCTGTTCAAATCGAAGGTGATTACTTTCTTGGTTTTTTATTTAGCGTCCAACATTCTCAGCCTTAATTTAAAACGGTTCTGATCTATGTCTTGTTTACTTTTTTTTGATCAGGAGATGTTCCACTTTTTAGATCCTGAAAAAAAAAACGAATTTAGTGTGGTGCGTTAATCATACAATTTTCACTTACCCCCTATTTTAAGTTTAAATTAATCCCTACGTATTTCAGAACAGGTGTTTCTAAATGAGTCTTTAAACTGACAGATTAACTAACTCCAATTTCACAAGTTCCCAGAAAAGCACTTTTGATAATATTTCTGGTTCCTTAAAGTTTAACATTTTTCTTTTTCAAAAGTATGACAGATTTATAAAAATACAAAAGTTTAGATTAAAATTTAACTATATACTCAATGCTGAATTGGAATAGAATCAATATTGAAAATGTAAACAATTTTTTTATGGGGCTAGTCATCCTGTCAGCTAAAAGCAGAGTTGTACAAAAATAATTCGATTGACAAGAGACGAATAATTTTTTACTCGAAGTTTTTATTTGATTGACGAGAGACGATTAAATTTTTATTCGAATAAAAATACGACTAAACAATCTGAATACTTTTTTATTCGAATATTTAATATACTATTTCAATCGAATAAAAAATTAGTTGAATGAAAAATTAATCGAATAAAAAATTAGTCGAATACATATTATTCGTATAACAACTTATTTTTTTTACCACCTTCAATTTCTAATGTATGAATGTCCCATATCTAGACGAGTACAAAAACGAAAATACTATCGATTTTAAGACCCCAAATCGATTTTTTTTTTATTTCTAACACATTTTTAGGTTTTCGGATATGCAGAATATGAAAATGCTATCGACTTTAACATCGCGTATCGATTTATTTTAACTTTCTTGATTTCTAACATGTTAGGGTCCCTTTATATGTTATGAGATAAGCAGAATATGAAAATGCTATCGATTTTATGATTGCGTATCGATTTATTTTAACTTTCTTGATTCCGAGCATGTTAGAGTTCTTTTATCTATCGATTTATTTTACTAAGATAAGAAATCAGAAAAGTAGAAATAAATCGATTCGGATTCTTAAAATCGATAGCATTTTCATATTCTCCATATTTCAAAACATATGAAGGGACCCGAAACATGTTAGAAATCAGAAAAGTAAAAATAAATCGATACGCGATAATTAAATCGATACGCGATCATAAAATCTATAGGATTTTCATATTCTGCTTATCTCATAACATATAAAGGGACCCTAACATGTTAGAAATCAAGAAAGTTAAAATAAATCGATACGCGATAGTTAAATTGATAGCATTCTCCATATGCCAAAACATAAAAATGGACCCTTATATGTTAGAAATCAGAAAAGTTAAAATTAATCTATACGCGATCATAAAATATATCTATGTAAAAAAAATGTCGTCTTTATATGATACAAACGTATTCGGATGGTTAATCATTTAATTTTTTGAAATAAGAGATTATTTTTCTATAAAATGGACGAATACTAAAGTATTCAAATGGTTATTCGAATTGTTTTGCCCAAATAATTGATTATTCGTGTAAAATAATGACGAATAAAAGAGTATTCGGATGGTTAATCATATGTTTTTGTACGAATAATTGATTATTCGAGTAGAAAATTCACGAATAAAAAGTAATCGGACGGTTGATCATATTTTTTTGTACGAATAATTGATTATTCGAGTAGAAAATTCACGAATAAAAAAGTATTCGTCTCTCGTCATTCGAATAATATTTGCCCAACTCTGGCTAAAAGGTTCAAATAAATGCGGAGTGAGATTAAATATGATCACTATGGTAACATGAAAAGATTTAACAGACTGGCAAAACGGAAAAACACACTGCGCTTGCACCCAACCCTTAACTCACAAACACATGTAAGAATAAAATATTATTTTGTCTAAAATCTTTGGCTTTCCAGCGGTTTATAATACGTTACTTTGATTTAACCCAGTTTACTCAAAATCATTAAAGCCATTTTCAAGAAAATCTTTTTAAAAAAGTGTAGATTCGTTTATATAAAGTGATTGGTCGATTTTAATAAAAATGTAACATCCTAGATACATAACCTGCTCTAGATACGTAGTTTCTGTTCACGAGACCTATTTTTATTTGCACTGAAAACGTGTTTTCCCATGGAAAACTTGAATTCGAAATTTTGCATGAATTTTGAAATTGAAGAATGGATCTATACTGCAATGAATTATTACCTCACATAGGCACTGTTTTGTTTCCACTTTCCCATGGGAAAATTAACGTGAATTGTTTCAATAGCCTCAAAACATAAAATTCCTTATTTTCCTGTATAGATTATGTGCTGTTGAATGCAAAAGTGATGCGTCATTCTGTTCTTTTCAAAATTAATTTTCGTGAATAATGATTATTTCGTTAGCTATTTATTTCTTTAATATTTGGGTATGATGTAAAAGACTATATTAAAAAAAAACTCTTTCTATTCTAACTAAAACATTGTACGTATAGCCTTATAGTTTTGAATATCTTTTGTACCAATTTTGCACTTAACGGCTCATGCGATCTAAGTCGTTCGTCTAACCACGTCTCTGAAAACGGTCTGTGTTTGTATGCCTGTGTTTCTATGAACAGCCTAACTCAAAAACAGTATGTTGTAAAAAACTTAACATACATATTTAAGGAAGTTGTAAACCTGGAATGTTACAGCAAACTTTTCGTTAGAATAGATCAACTGGAAGATCCTCTGTATATAATCGATTTTAACTCTTTTTTTTCGATTTTCTCAAAAAATAAACTTAACTTATTTGAATTACATTCGGTAAATTGACGTACAATTAACTGGTCTTTAATATCTACTGGGTTTCATCCTCAAATAGTCTGACAGAGCTTAAATGTTTAATTTTAGAAATATCTTCCTCCAAAGTTTTAATTTTGTTTATTTGAAATAATTAATCATCTCTTATTTTTATCAGTAGTGCAAATGAATAATTATAAACTGTGGAAGAATTTGAGTGAACCTTAGGAGATAAGAAGATGAATATTTTTCTCAGGTTGGAAACACCATCCGGGAAAAAGAATAGTAATATTATTTTTTCTGGTTAGTTCTACAGACCTTCTACCATCTCTGGCCGCCCAAACGAGCCTTCTCCATACTTGCCTATCTTGGACAACTGCCTTCTAGTTTTATACACTCAGCTCTTGCGCATTTTTGTTGATTCAGTTTATCCATCTGGTTTTTTGGCCTCCTACGTCGTCTCTTGCCTACTATACTGCCATTCTTTGCTGTGTAGAGTCGTCCCGATGGATTCAAGCCGAATGTCCTACTCATCTTAACCTTAACCTTGCCTCGTGAGATATTAATTGACCAGTCTGTGGAAGCAGTTCACTGTTAGTTCTTCTCCTCCATCTGTTAAGGCTCTGCAACTCTGGCTTAACACCTCCCTTGGTGGGGCTGTATTTACATAAAAAGTTAAAGAGCTCTTAAATGAGGAGAAGGTTAAACAAGGTAGAGCAATTTCACTAGAGCCGTTTTGGAATTTGTTTGTCGGATTTGGTTCACAGGCTTCAGGAAATAAATATAAAAACATTTCAAAAAAGCCGATCCAACCGTCAAGAGATAATCCTCACATACAAAGGGAAATTTGATCCGATTCTGATACTTTTCTAACCTTGAGCTACAGGAAAGTAAAATCTTGTGGGTAATATGTAAGTGTCCCGTGGAAGGCTGATTCATTACGCTGACTCTTATTAGATATTTATTAGATTAACTTTATAAAACGGTTATTAAAGAAGATGGATTAAGAATAGTAAAATCTACTATATAATTAGTGGTGCTCTTGTCTCTAATTATATGGTAGATTTGATTTATTGTGAATATGGTGTTATCTAACTGCAACAATTGCTAACCTACAGCACACGGCACGTAGTTAAACAATTGTTTTTGGAAATTTACACTACAGATACAATAATTTAAGTTATTTTAAAATATCTCGTAGTAATATATGACTTTCTCATTATTAACCCATATCTTTTTAGTAATATTCTCTCCACAAATATATATTTTTTCCTTAGCAAATATACATATAAATCTTAAATTTAGTAGTAATACTTATAGTTTATTATTTACTTTATCAAACAGCTAAATTTTTTTTTTTTTTTTATTTATTTAATGTAATTTACAACTGTACAAAATAATACAATAGGTAAATATGTTGTAGGTTTCATATACACTTGAAAATCTTGGGAAGGAACCACCCATTGGTGGTACTTCAGACATTAATTTAAATTAGAAGGTCCCGTAGCCATCTTCTTTTCAGACGCCGCGGAGGATTATCAGGGATTGTTAAGGGTGAAAGATTAAGAATTAATGGGTTAGGATGGTTAAGGAGTTTGGAATGAAAAGACGCATATCTGTTTTGGGTCAAATCTGCAACGAATGGGATGTTAAGGTCTTTGTGAATGAGTTTATTTGTAACGTAATAAGGAGCATCAAGGATTTTACGTAGGATTTTGGATTGTAATGATTGGATGCGGGAAGAATTTGATGGTTTGGTTGAGCTCCAGAGCTCAATTCCATATGTCCAAATTGGTCTGATTACCGTAGTATATACTAATTTTTTGTAGTGAATGGGAAGTTTAGAGCGTTTGTCAAGTAAGTGTTGTAGCAATCGGAATCTACGAGCAGTTTCTTGTCGTTTCAGTCTTGTGTGTGGATTCCAAGTAAGTCTCTTTTCAAGATGGAGTCCTAAGTATCGAATCTGTTCAACAGGCGACTAAAGTTAAACGCAATATTTAACTAGGAATGTAAATCAGAACAAAAAAAAAATTACACAGACATACAAAGAAATAATTAAAATTCAAAAGTGACAAATACATCAATGTCACCGTGTGATAGACGTTTTATGTTCTGCGTTAAACCGCGGAAATTACTGCAAGGGAGTTTTTAACGAGTCTGTCAGCCGAGACTGATTTAACAAACGCCCTTAATTCCTACTGCCTGCGTACTCTCTATCCGTTTATATCTCTCTGAAAGTAAATCACAATAATACCTGTTCATCCATATTCTCTTAGTACGCTGATTTTCCCGATCCCATCCTTTACAAAGTTTTAACAGCTAACATTCCTAAGGTCCTAAAATTATCTTCACCACGTACGCCGAATACTTTTGTGCTTAGATAGGAGGGTTATCTAGAGGCCACAGAAATGAAAAAAGTCGACCCAGGTTGCAAAGTCCTCAACCATCTGAGCTAAGTTGAGCTTTGGGCCTCCTCTAACTTTTGAATTCCTCCCGTATACAATCCTTACAGTCCAGAGTCATTCGTAAGATCATCAATGCTCCTTGATTTGTCACAAATGTAGCCGATCATGCCCGCACCACTATAATATAATAATAAACTCCCTAACCATCTAGACCACTAGTTTCTTATTGGTTCCTCTCCTATTCCTGATAATCGTCCGAGGCACCTAAGAAGAAGATGGCCTCGAGACCATCTAGAGCAGAATGTTATAGGAGTACCACCAATGGGTAGTTTTTATTTTACAAATATTTTATTTCATTATACGTTAATTACATTTAATTGTTGTATTTTTAGTCCAAATAGAGTTATAAATCTCCGAAATTAATGAAAAATACTGTAGAAGTAGTAAATACAAAAAATAAAACGAACTTTACTCACTTCATTTATTAAGTCACGTTGTTTAATAGGTTATTAATAACTGTGAAAAATACAAATTGTTGCTAATTGCATTTAATTATGTTTGTGCAGAGATTTCTATTGAAATATTTTTCCCATATATTTTTTAGTGAAACGAAATAAATAAAAAATAAACAAATATTATTTGCATTTTTCCATTTATCAAAAAAGACCTTGGACCCCCCCTCCTCCACTCATTTAACAATTTAATATTAAACTTAAAATAATTATACATTAAATATATTATATTCAAGTAATTTATATTATATATTGCTTAAAATATATTTAAAACATTTCTAAATTTTATAAAGTTATATTTCTCTCTTGAAATTCTATAAGAAACTCGATTTTTTTTTAATATAATATAGTGAGGTTGATGTTTGGCTTTGCATACTGACTGACCTTTCGGCAACATTTCTATTATCATTATATCTGTACCAGAATATATTAGCTATTTTCATAGCATTAGTTAATATAAATTTGATAGCAATATAAAATAAAATTGAAAAAAACAACTCAATATGTAGAATTTTGAGATATAAAATCACTACAACAGACCAAAACTAAATTTTATTAAGTCCATGGACAACTGTTTTAACCGACGCACAGCGGGAGCGAAATCCAAATTTCTGACCAAAATTCTAAAACTCCCTATTATTATGTTTTGTTAAATGATTAGCCCGAAAAAAAATTAAATATTAAAAAAAACGAATATATCTTAATTATTTCTGAAATAGATTGGACTATTCGAATCACGTGGAAAAAAACAACAGAATTGTTCCTATAAATAAAGTATTTATAAGGGAAAATGAAGAATTAGAATTCAGAAAGTAGCCTTTATTCAATAACAAATAGTAAATTACGAAAGAAGAATATCATTTTTTGTTTTGATGAAGTTATTGAACAAGATTATTCAGTTTGTTTTGAAATACTTGGTTGTTTTCAACATCTCGAGAGCTTTAAATTGATTTTTTTGTTGGGTAGGGGGCTGGAAATAAATCACAAAATCTTTCAAATAATTCTCAATCTGTGATGAGAAGTCGTTTAGAGCTTTTAGTGACCTGTCAAAGTAAACATTTCTTATTCTAACGAGAAATGAACAGAATTGTGAGCAATTATTCGAATAAAAATAGGGCTTTGAAAAATCAATGTAGGACCGTTTTTGGCCCTATCTTAGCCGATTTCTAGGTAAATATGTTCTTACAAATTTGTGATTTCAGTGAAACGAAATTATTTTTATGTATTTTTTTTTTTTTTTTGGGAGGGATTTTTTATGTTTCATAACTAAATCATGAACTGAAAATGTTTTATCATATTGCTACATACCAATTTGGGTAAATCATACTTAGTTTCTACTATTTTTCTATTTATTATTAAGTTGAGGAAATTCCGTCAGCATTTGTTTCAAAATGAATGTTACCTTATATTCGTGCCATGTCATGCCAAACTACGACAATCCACGCACCTGCAAGCGAGTGGATGAGTTATTCGAATTGGTTATACAAGTTGGCCTGAATTTCTGCCTGACCCGTGGAGTGTTGGTTTTGAGCATAAATCAAAGGGCGTTTAGGCAATCGCTTATGCTGCGCCCACATGGTTTTGCTCAGTTAGTTTTGTTACTACTACTAACTGCTAAGAGATTTCTTGTATCCGTATTTTAATTAATCAAATAATTTTCTCAATCTTTAGAATCAATAATCATTTACTCTAGTTAAACATTGTATATTTTATAGCTCCATCAATTATGTGTAAATGTGTTTCAAATCTCGTTAATTAACTTTAAACGTTTATTTTTTATTTAACATAGCAAAAATATAAATTTACGAAGACATACATGTCCAGGTAATTAAATTAATTAGTATTTTATTAAAATACTATAAAGAAAATTCAGTTTATGGTTTATCTAGTACCATTTCTACGAATTTTTATCATCTACCGCCTACTTTCCCCATACTCCCTCCATTTCATCTATCTTTATTTCGTTCCTTTTTATAATAAATGTAATTTAAATGAAAAGTAATAGCCCACACTAGTCCTGCGTCTACATGTTGGCCTCTCTGGCGTCAAGCGTTTAGATGGACCTACATTTGTTATTTTCTTTTTTTACGAAGGATTTGTGGCAAATCACAAAATTTTGGATACGGCTTTATATGTATAAATAATTACTGGATATAAAAATGTCTGATTTATTCATTTACGCAACGGAAGGAAAATTAATATAAAATAACGCCAACGTAAACCAAGGCTGTTTTTTGGCAATAAAATCTAAATTGTTTAAATCTCTGTAATTTGCATAAATGTTTATGTTATTCAGGAAATGCTAAATTCAATGGAATGCATTTTTTTTTTTTAATTTTGATTAAATTTCAGGAAACCTTAATTTTTCTATCATTAATTTTTTTTCCTATTGATAAAATTTTATTTTAAGTCATAGTAGTTAGCTCTATTATCGTCCTTACCTTATGTTGGTCACACCTTCCAAGAAAGCTCCTGACTTCATTACGTCAATGAAACTTACACAAAAGTTGTTCTAATATGTGAAAAAAGTTTCATCACAAAGCTCATTTTTTCTAGTCTATCAAAAATGTGTAAAAACGAATTTTTCCAGTATTAAATTGGAAGTAGCTGTAAAAATTTGGAAAAACAATATTTCAAGAAACAAATATACTAATGTAAAACTACAATTTATACACTAACTTATTATTGTATTGACTAGGCTCAAATATTTTTGTTTCATAGTTTAAAACAAAATTACAACAACCAGTTAAAACTCACTTTTTTTCCAATGCCGAAATAACGTCTGTAAGATTAGGTCTATGGCTCACAAATATTGTTTGATGGAAGAACCAGTTACGGTAAATTCGTTTATAGTTATGTGAGTGTAAGGAACAACACTCATCAATATGAATAGACACAATTGATTTTGGAGAGATTTTTTTTATTATTTTCATATATAAACAATAATTTAATTTTTATATAGCTAAAAATTAAATAAATAAATACCGAGTTTATTATACAATATATAAGATGGGATTATTTGAGAAGTAGGTTGTTGACCATGATAACTGAAATTTATTATTAATTGCAGTTTTTGGCATTGATCAGCTAGATTCATAAGTTATTGCACGATTTTTTTTTTTTTTATTTCATAAAAGAATAATGTTAATATTAATTTATGGTAAGCCATAAATTAATATAATATATGAAACCGATATTGAAGGTAAAACATTGTAATTAACACATTTTAGCATTGAATTTAAATTTTAAAATACATTGGACCAATTTGTTTGTACAGTGCTAATAGACCTGTTCCAACACGATTCCTGACTATGCCTGAAAGGTTAAACTAAAACCCCACTTCAAATTTTGATTGATCTGATTTCAGGATTTATTCCTTGATTTCGCTATCTTAACCCTACAACCCTAACGTACATTTTTATTTTATTGTCATTCCAATTGACATCGTAGGATAAGCCTAATACTTTGTTTTTTTCCAAAACCGACCCTAAACAACTTTATTGTTCCAAAATAGACCTTAATATTTAATTCGTTCCAAAAACATCCCCGTTTCAGTATTTTTTTAAAAGAAATAAGAGCTTCAGACGAAGAATTTATAAAAAATAGTGGTCATGTCATGATTGGTTTAGAGAATATAATTTAATTTGTGCATAGAAAAATTGTTAATAGCCATTAGGGTCCACTTTGGAAATATGCAACGTAATATAATTAATATGACGTTGCTTAGCCATTCGGTTAGTTCACTTTCCGTTTCTTGTTGGCCCTGACGAAGATTAGCAATGTGGGTCATGCATTTTGCATAAAACAAAAAAAGAAATCTAACATACAATAATTGAGGACGTTGCTCATAAAGAAGTATAGTCCAAAATCATGTTTTGATATATTCAGCTTCCAACTTTTATATCTTAGCTCACACTTGTTGATACCATCTGAATCGTCATAGGCCTTGAAAACGACTGCCACTACAATCCACAATGATTTCTTTAGCGCGTTATATATTCCATATTTCTTTGCACTCTAGTTAAGAATAAATCGAAATGAACTCTTTACTTGGCTCATATTTCTTCTAGAATATTCATCATGATCCTTTAATTCCACAAGAATTCTTTTCACAGATACAGACCGGTATCTTGGCTTCCTCCTAGAGAGAAGACTAACGTGGAATTCACATACTAGACTTGAAAGACAAGAACTTAACCGACGATTTGGACAATTACATGAAAAACTAAGTAGAAAATCACAGCTTTCAGTAGGTTACAAATCACTACTTTACAAAACAATAATAAAACTTATTTGGACCAATGGCCTAGAACTGTGGGGACTGCAAAAAACTCTAACATCAAATGCCTTCAATCTTTTCAGTCCAAAGTGTTTCGAAGAATAGTCGATGCTCCTTACTATGTAACCAACAGTAGCCTATATCCTACTTTAATATCTCTTTTGTAGCAAACCTTACTAAACCTTTAAATCCAAATTCACCACCTTCCAAGAGATACTCACTCATCATCCTAATCCCTTAGCCCAATCCTTATCTCTTCCACTCATCCTTACAATCTTCCAGGAAGGTTCCCCCTCACTATTCCTCCACTGGCTTTTAATACCCTTTCCTCCACCAGTGGGAAGAAGAGCTCAGTTCAGAATTCCGCTGGCTGAATACAAATATTATAAATAGAAATAATTATGATTAAGCTTTTATATTACATTAATTGTAATTTTTTTGTTTTTATTTCTTTTTCCTTCTTTTCCATTTCTTATCATTTAATTTATCAATTTGTAAATATAGTGGGAATGAGCTCTATCATCCATATCACCATTGTCTAAAAATAGGACAGAATTCAATATTACAAAATAAAAAATATATATATAAATACAAATTTTTATCATGAAAGTTTAGGTACGAGTAGTAAATGAATAAACTTGATTTTAAATTTTTTTTTTTATTGATATAAATGATATAGATGAAATATAGGAAAATATTATTAACTAACTTAGAGATAAGTTTTTTTTAGAATAATCTTCAAATATTATTTTCTTTCGAATCACTTGAACAGTTGTATTTTAGGAAGCTATGAAACAAAATTTTTATATAACATTTTTAACACTAGTTGATAATAACTTTCATTGATTAGATGAAACAAAATCACTTCACGGTGACTTGAAGTCTTGAAATCTTAAAAAAAAAAAAAATGTGCTGTCTCCGAACCTTCTCACGAATCACTACTGTTCACTCAGTTTTCAGAATTATCTCCTTCCTGAACAGTTTTCCCTAGTCTGGTGCATTCTCATGGCTAAGACAGGTCTTCATAAGGCATCCTTTTTTCTTTTTTTTCTTGACGTACTTCAGAAGATATTTTACATCATTGATCTTATTTAAGGAACTGGAGGTGACTTCTTTGCAGAGAAGCTGGCTTTGGATGTAAGCAGTTCTTCTGTGGATTTATACTTCAATATAACATGCTTATGATCTTGAATACGTTGTTCTTAGTTGTACATTTATTCTGGAAGAAAGGTTCCAATCCATCTTCTCAGTCCTTTATAATAGTTGAGTCATGGAGTAAATGAAAGTGGAAAGAAAACAATGTTCTTAAAATATGTTTACATGCATTCAGTGACGTTATTATTTTTTTAATTCTTGTTGCACGATCCAAAAAATAACCTATAATAGGTGTTGCGGTCAACATATGGTCCACAAATCGATAATTGAAACATATGATTTTTATAACGTTAAAAACAAAACAACTTCTCTCTATTGGTTTTTAAACTAAAAAATAGACAGACAACTTCTTAACGTCTCACTGCATACACATATCTTCTTCATTTTCTCCTCACTACGCACTCGTAGTTGCCAGCATTCTGGCCTTCTTCACTAAATCATCTTAGCCACGGCGGGCGGACTTCTTCAACTCATACTCCAAGAGGACAAGGCGGGCGGACGTACGTCCCTTTTGTTGATCTACTTCCACGAGAATGTCCACTCAGAACAACCACAACCGGGGCCCCACCAATTACGGGTGAAATACGTCTTTTTTTTAATCTTTTGTTCAATTAATTTAATTGTGTAATAGAGTTAAGCTTTCCTTTTGTTTCTAGTTGTATATTTTGTGTTCCTTCTTATTATGTTTACTTATTTAAAAATACAAAAATAACAAAATTCAGCTATTCTTTTCTTTTCACGATCGGGCTAGTAAAGGTTACTTTTGAACCCCTACCCGCCGTAACAATAGGAAATAACTGTGTATTCTATATATATGAAAAAACTTTTTTCTATCTGAGCGTTCTATAGAAGAAGGGAATAGCGAACTGGTCAAGATCAGAAAAGATGTTGAGAATTCAAAAAAAGGGCACCATACCTACTGATTATCACCATAGCTACGTCCTCAATTAATTAAAACATTTTAATTAAAATAATAATTCAAAAAATTTTGTAAAGATTATTTAAAATTTAATTTCTCATTTTTCTAAGAGTGTTAGAAATTACGTGTTACGTATTAGAAATACATATTTAAAAAGTCTTTTAAATACTTTTATTTTAATTTTGAATAGCTATTAATAAAATTGCTGTTTGAATAAATTTTATTTGTTTTTTTCAAAACTAATAAAAAGGTTTTGGAATTAATTGGGCATTGCCCACCGCCATAGCGTAAACTTTACGATGTTGATGTAATGGCGTCATTTACTTTACTTGATAGTATTACTTTCTGGGAAATACTTAATGATTACTGACTACATGACATCAGCAAAAGATAATTCCAAATTATACAATTTTCACTGTAATATTGGTAAAATTGTACTAATTTAAAAACTTTTAATAATTTATAATTTAAAAACTTTTAATTTTTCGGCAGACTCCCATTGATGTTCTATACTATCCTATACTCTCTAAATTTAAAAACTTGTGTCCTTTTTACACTTAAAAAAAGTTTGTATTAAATACATTTCCTAATTTACATGTAAGTAATTACTCATTACTGAGTAGCAGTACTAATTTTAGTAATATTTATTTTTACTTTCCTAGCGCTGCTAAAGGGGTGAATTATAGTAATCCGGTCATATTACGAACGGGTTACGATCAATATTGATGGCTACGCCAATAATAAAAAAAAGTTACGAAAATTTTTTCATAAATAATGAATTAATGATTTTTTATCTTAAAAACTTTAATACCTGTCTTAAATATTCACATTCCTGTGTATTTTCGTTTTTTGAGGTAAGTTTTAACACAAACACAAGCCATTTTGATTATTTATTAGACTTGATTATTTCCAATAAAAGATTTCTCAAAACGTCGAAAACTCGAATTCAAAATTTTTCACGATTCCAATACTTCCCATAACTATATATTCTATATATAGTTAATTAAAATTAATAAAACAAAATATCTTAATCGGATCAATGTTAGAGAAGAAAAAACAATTGTTGAGTAGGATTTTGCATCCAAAGTTTATCGTAAACAAAGTAATGCGAATTTACACTATATATTAATTGTATAAAAAATTTTGTTCTTTTATCAAAGCTCTTTTATTATGAAATGTTTTTGTTCATAGGCGATTAAAGTGATGAAATATAAAAACACAATACCTAGGGGAAAAAATTTAGCAAAATCGTATACTTGTGGTTGATGTGGTTATAATTGTGAGATCATGCGAACATTGTTTACGCGGCTTAATTACTTGGTAGTTACTTTTGAAAGTTATAAATGTTATGTGACTAACTGCACAATGCCCACATCACGTTGTTTTCCCTGTGGTTTTACAATCGTAGTTTTTTATTTATTCTTTCATAATATACCTGCAACTATGCCGTAGTGTTTCGTTCATAATATGCTACAGTAAGGAAATTATGTGTTTTGACTGTAAACAACGTGAAAACCCGTCATATGTAAAATTGTTCAATACACATTCTAATCCTGTAATAATCAACTTTCTAATATAAAATATAAATATATGAAAAAGTTATCTCACTTTGTTTCACCCAAAATAGACTAAATATATTTGTTTACATATTATTTAGTGAATCAGGACTGACATAATAAAAAATAGACTAAACACATTTTCGCCAAAACACTGACAAAAACTCAACAATTTTGCTTGAAAGCACAAAATTTAGGCTATAGTTGATAAGCTAAGAAGAAGCTAATTTTAAAATGAAAACTGGAAAAGTCAATTTTAAATTGCTTACTACGGCCACAATTTTAAGTCACTTAACAAATTCTAATTCCAGTATTAAATTTCAAACATAAGAGTTCTATGACTGCCATGTTTGTATCATGCCATTTTATAACAAACAGCAAATTTACTTGTTGTATATATTTTAATACAGTTGTAAATATCATAAATAAATTTTTAAAAAAATAATAATTTCAAACATTGGATTTGTCATTTCTGAGTTCTGGAATATTTTGTTATTCGAAACATTAATTTTGTAATTTGAATTTTCATTTTTTTCAATTTAATGAAATCAGGAAAAAATAACTGTCTTCTCCAAAAATTTTAAACGTGAATTTCGTTTTTTTTATTCTTATATTTCGAATTAAAACCGAGGCATAAATTGCGAGGGAATCATTATTTATTTTTTCTTTAATATAATTTAAGCTTTGAGACTTAGATCCATAGCAGTAAGTGTCAACTTAACTGAACTGAGCTCAACTCTGAAACTTATAATCAACTCCTAAAATCAGAGGGATGCCGGTTTGTCTCCATTTCCTGCAGATCGCGACAACTACCCGGGCCTATTAATATCCCAGTTGGGATTAATAACACGTATCATCAACAATTTGATTTTTAGTTTCTTGACAAATTTGAAAATTAGAACAATCATTTCATGGCTCAAAAAAAAATTTAGTTGTGCAGTAACCCCAAAACGTACAATTTCGTAATTGTAACCAATATCGCAATATAAATGAAATAATATAAAATGTTAATAATTCGTGCAATATATAAACTAGTACCAATGGAACGATTTTTATATGCTTCGAATTTTTTATCGAGATTTGGTCTAATTCGAAGCTAGGCAACAAATGATGCAATCCACGAGAAAAGGAAAGTTAATTTAGCTGATAGAAAGTATGAGTATAAAACATCGGCTCATGTGGTATAAGTTTATGACAATATATTATTTTAATAATAGAAAGCGATGTTAAACTTATTACTATCAGTAATGAACCAGTGTTAGAAAAGATGGAAACCCGTTCTTATCTTCATTGTAACTCATAGAAGAAAAGATACAACTCACACATTGATATTGATCACTGTTTCCCGAAAACAGTAATAACTAGGGATAGGATTTTTATGTTTTCACATATTTTTACCTAATATCCATGATATCTGCGATTCCTTACTAAGTAAAGATGTTTCAAGACATTTCTGGCCAAAAGAAGCCATTTTTATTACAAATATTTTTAAATATTTGGCCTTTTTTACGTATTTTATTATAAATCGCATATTTTCTGAAATATTTGTTATTTTTAACAAATATTTCAAGGTATTTTGTTAATATTTTTAGGTATTTTGTCCTGAATCACATATTTCCTTAAATTATTTGTTCAATTGTAAATACATTTATTGCAGCAACAACGTAAAATTCAAGAGAACGCAACAAACTTAAAAGTGGAATTTATCATTTATCATAAATAGTGCGTAAAAATTCTATACTTCATCTTTGAACGCAAATTAAAAGCAGTGGCAATAATAAATTTTCTCACAGAATTACATTGAGAATTTCTCAGAATCAATTAAAAAGAGCAAGGGTCTTATTCCTTATTATAACAAATGATGACACAGCCGCCCAGTTGATGCAGAATACCGAACTAGATGCAATGGAAATTGCTTCATTGAAGTATACCCCTATAACATCAGTAGATGTTGAAAGATCTTTTAGCCGGTACAAGTCCATTCTGCGGTCAAACTGACGAAGATTTTTATTTGAAATGCATTTAATCTGCAATCATTTTGTAACTGACCCTGCTGAATAATTGATTTCTTTCAAGGTTTTAAATATTTTTCTAAAGTTTTTTTTTCTTTCTCTTTTTAATAAGGATTATTCTTTATTTCCATTTATACTTTGTTCATAATTTATTCTGAGTAATTATTAATCAATTAGTTTAATTATAATTACTAATTAATGTCTTGTTATTGAACAGCTATGTTTTCTCTAAGTACATTTTTATGTACTTTCTTTAAAATATTATTCATATAATATATAATAAATACATATTTATGTAACTTTTTTTAAGTTATAAAATTACTAATTAATTAGTAATTTATATTGTTGAATAATACAAAATTTATAAATAAATATTATTTTAAATATTTGACAATTTATTAGCACATATTTTGGATTTTTTTAGGACATAAAAATCCTATCCATGGTAATAACTATGGAGCTGAAATCATTAATAGTGGTTCTCTTTAAGCTGTAGATGTAGAAAATAAAATGAACAGAAAAAAAAAATCAATAAAAAAGAGTCATTTGTACGGGACTCCAAATTAATTAAACAGTAAAAACAAGAATCGAGAAAATCTATTATTATGTCAAACTATCAAAATATATGCTTGAACAATCACATCTCAAAGTGTTTAAATCACACGTCTTGTCCATTTCTACATCTAACGTGAGCACAAGTCATTTGAAAAAAATTAAAAACTATTCCACTCTTTTCGTTGTACTATGGAGACTATATTTAACCTCTAAAATAGATTTATAACTAGTAGATAAGAAATTAAAAAAGATTGTTCACTCCGAAAAAAAACGGGTAAGTCATTTAAAAAATTCATATTGAATTTGCAATCGACTGTTTGTTTCAATTCACTAGCTCATTTAGTCAATTATTATATGAGGATTCCACTAAAAAATACGCCTCATTATTTTTTGTAGTCAGTAAAAATAAATAAAATAAAAACTGTAGGTCCAGACGTTTTTCCTTCACATCATTAGAGAAAATGTTTAAAGGTGTACATAGGAGGGGAACGTGGACTAGATGTAGATCACTAGTGTAGGAAGGGGCGGTAGTGAGTAGTCCCTTGGATTATTCTAGACCACCAGCCGGACGATCCTTGGATTGCTTTGGTACTTCAAAGGTAGTCTTTGTGGGAAAACTGCGCTGTGGTCTAACATTATTTCACTCTCACACTGAAAAAAAAAAGGAGTTTTTTAATGTAATTCCTTCGCTTGACCCTTTTTTTCGATGGGAAATGCTAAAGGATTTTGCATCCATGCTCTTTTTCATATTAAACAAATTACAGTAATTAAAAAAATAAATTAATAAAAACTTCTATAATTTCATTCCATCATACTTCACTCCCCCATTTTTTCCAAAATATCCAATAATGAGGGAGTTATAACTTTATTCTTACATTATTATTGAATAGCTTCAAGTTTTAAAATATATTTTTTCTTTTAAAAATATTTTTTTTCACTTCCCAAAAAGCATGTTTTCACTCAAAAATACTCACCCTTCACTTTTATATACTATAATAAAGGTTCTCCTATGTGGCTACTACATGAAAAATGAAGGTACTATGCCACTAAGTAGGTATGAATGGTTTTTTATTATTGAGTTTTATGGAAATTATTATTATCTTTAGACGATGACCCTTATTAAAAACAGTTTCATTACTACGAACAAAAATTAAAAATCAAATTTCTTCCGCTAGTACAACTATTTTCCTTACTATGCTATTATGAAAACATCATTTTTATATTTTTTTTTTTTTTTTTTATTATTTCCTATATTTTTCGGATTAGGTCTTACACAATCTTATGAATTTTCAGGTCAAGTTGCAGATAAGTTATTTACTTTTCTGACAAATCCTTCGATTATATTCGGGTCCAATCCTCTCCATACGTGTGGTATTTTTTTTCTTATGACTGACTCTTGGCAATCCTCGCTTAAGCCAGTAGCTGAAGAAAATTTTTATCTAATAAAATTCCATCGATTCTGTCATTTAATGATGATTGATGAATAATCCGTTGTACAAATCGATACTATGAAAAACAATCAACTTCCATTGTATTTATATTCACTTCACAAAATCGCGTTGTTAAAATTATTTTAACAATGAACGTACTACCTGTGTAAAATTTCTGAATAATTGAATGGTTTCGTAATTCTTTCTTTGTCAAACTAATTTCCAATGTCACTTTTGTATTATTTAAGCACGAATAACATTGAATGCATTTTTTAAAAATTTGCATGGTGCTTTCTTTTGAATTATACGAGCTATTTGACAATGGCCAGCAGAGATAAACTCGTCGTAAAACTTTTGTGAAAACTTAAAACTGCCCGAGTTACATTCTTCTATTGTCCATAATCTTGTAATCAGTATTTCCTTTAATGGTTATGTCGATTTAATATTTTTAAGAAATGTTTAAAAAAATTATAAAATACTTTTAAAATGATAGGGTTAAGATTATAAAAGGAGTATTTACTTTTGTAAACAATTATATTTGAGGTTTAGTAACTGAGAATTAAAAGTTTTGAACATAAACTATTCAGGATGTTAAAGAATCGATTGATATTTTTTTTTTCCTAGAATTAAGAGAATTTCGAAATGAAACGTAGTTTAAAATATTTATGGCCTATGAAGTTGTCTTTTTAAACACTTCGAGTTCTTTTCCAGCGCTCTTAACTCTGGAATTTCTAGTATAAATATTATTTCTAAATTAAAAGTATAAATATTATTCCTAAATTAAAAGCATAAATATTATTTCTTAATTAAAAGTATAAATATTATTTCTAGTAGAATTATTTTCAAAAATATTTTTTTTTTTAATGTTTTTATTGAAATTTACTACTGTACATTATAATACATTCAGTAAATTTGATCTCAGTTATAATGAAGTGATACAAACATGTAGAAAAACTACCCATTGGTAGCACTGTAATGACTTTTTACATTAGCAGGTCTCGTGGCCATCTTCTTTTAAGGCGCTTCGGAGGATTTTCTGGAATAGAAGAGGAAGCAAGGCTAGAAACCCAATAGTTTGGGTGGTTTGGGAGTTTATAATGGAAGGAATGATATCTGGTTCGGTTATATATGGAACATTAAGGTCTTGATGTTTTATTTTATTTGTGACAAAGTAAGGAGCATTGAGGATTTTACGAAGGATTTTGGATTGTTAGGATTGGATATGAGAGGAATTTTTTTTTTTTAGAATTAGTCTCCCTAAGGTTGAGCCCCTATAAGAGTCATGTAGATCACTCTTTTGTAATGAATTGGAAGTACAGACCGTTTGTCTAGTAAGTGCTGTAAGTAATAGTCGAAATCGACGTGTAGTTTCCTATCTTTTCAGTCTTGTGTGAGGATTCCAGGTTAGTCGTTTGTCCAAGGTAGCGGAACTGTTTGACAGGGGTAAGAGCAACATTATTAAAGGAAACTGTGGGACAGTCGGTAGGTTTACGACGAAGGGTAATGGTGATTTTATGGGATTCGTTGAGATTAAAAACAAATCTTAAAATTGGATTATCAATGATATTTTTTCTTTAAAAAAAAAACCTTTCTGATAGAAATTCCAGAGTTAAGAGCGCCGGAAAAGAACTCTAAATGTTTAAAAAAAGACAACTTGATTAACAATAAAAATTTCTTTCAGCATAACTTTGTTAAACTAAGTTTCATTTCAAAATTCTCTAAGCTCCTGGAAAAAAGGCATATATTAGTCCATTCTACGCTGAATCGTGGATCCCTCATATACGTGGGAACTCTGATTTCAAAGAAACTTTTTCCAATGATACTTGCTCGAAAAATATTAGACACGTGTCCGAGGGTTCATACCAATGCTCCTAAGGAATCAATAAAAAAAAGAATTCTATAATTCTAGCTCTTTTTTTTATTTTCGTAGTTCGCCTTTTGTTTACACGTATTTAATGGTTATTATATACAAATTTATTTGTTTTTTCATGCATAATAAGAAAAAAATTGTTGATCGTATTAAATTTATAAAAAATAAAAACCAAATAAGCTTCTACTATAGTAGGCTAACAAAATATTTTTATAGGAACAATTAATTACTTTAAAGTTTAATTTTCGCTTCTAAATAGTTTACTTGGTTTGTGTCATTTCATGCTGATTATATGAGCCTAATTTGAATTTAATTTGGGCGATTTGTCATTCGTGTTTGTTCGATATTGCCTGAAGCATTCTTAGAGCTTTCATAGTACTCACGAATCGTCAGTTTTATTATCATTTCTTTACCTTGACATTTTTTATCTAGTTTTTGTATAGTGTTAGTGTTAGTGCTAATTGGGACTGTTACTTCCTTGTGAATTCAAATGACTGTAAGATATCTATTCTAGAGAAATCATATAATTTACATTTTTTTTTTTCTACTTACATAACTACTTCAGGAAGAGGAACTTGGTAATATTTTTTAAAAAAAAGTTATTGACACGTCCTTGGAATTACTGTAAGTTTTCATTTTTTTTTTTTAATTCTTTGTATATAAATATCTATTTAATAAACTGTCTTAGTCACTGGCGTAGTGTGAACGTGGCATCTGCTGTCGTGGCCGAGTCGGATTTATTTGAGAATACTAATAGCAGCAATAACGGCTACTGTTCAACTCTTTGATTATATGCTGCCGCACCTGTTTATTTTTTTTATTATACATGAACTTGAAATTGATCCATGTAATATTGTTTTACGATTTTATATAGATTATAATTTGTATAAATTTTAGCAAACCTCATGAAAACTATTACTCCTACGAAGATAAACGCCATAAACAAATTTATAGTAAATTAAACTAGCTTTGATATAAGTCCTCATTGAGATCTGTACGTCTAAAGATTCCTGGGATATACATTTCCCCAAATAAATCCCTAACTACTGATTTTTCGTTATTTTGTTCTGAAATGTTGCTTTTTATAAAACTGTTACTCAGGAATTATGGAATGTATATTGCTCTATTAAAGCTGATATTTAATCAAATTTGTTCTACTTTAAATGATATCCTTTTAGGTTTTGCAGTGTTGTTGGTAGTTTTAAAGATATGGAGCTCCGATGAAAAATTAATTTTATTAATTATATATCATAATATTGTTAATTAATTTTATTCAATGTTTCGAAACAGCCGCCATTTTTTAAATTTCCCTAACTATATTTAGCAGTCTCGTTAATTTTGACTAGTAATTGTATGTAACTTTCATGTTTTAATTTGATTGCTGGCAGAGACCCGCACGTCTAATGGTTCCTGAGAAATAATTTTTCATGCATCAAACATTTTTTCCACACGACTAGAAATCAATATTTTGTTAATTTATTTTGGAAAATATAATGAAAACTACCACTCCTATGAAGATGACTGCTTTATAGACCATTAAACTTCAGCAAATTATCGGGAACTAGTGGACATAAACAACTCTTTTAGGGATCATCCGCAATTTAGTTATATTTTTGTTTATGTCAGTACCACTATCGTTTTGCGTTGATGAAGAATGCTTTGTTTATTCGTTGTTATGTCTATGCAAGTTTCAAGCTGCTATGTTAGTTCGTTAGTCATGGCTGCTCCTCTTTCTATTTGCACCAAATAAGTGCAAGGTTCAGTGATCCGTTCTTTGTGGTTGGAAGGTGTATCAGGCGCCGAAATTCATCCAAGACTTTTGGTACAGTACGGGAACAGTGTTTTGCCACAACGGAGTGTCTACGAATGGATTGTACAATTTAAAAAAATGGTCGAAATAAATAAACGGTGCATTCCTGACTCGCAGCTCAACCAAAAACCTTCTTTTATGAGGGCACCATGAAGCTCGTACAACGATGGACCAAGTGCGTTGAAAAGCAAGAGGACTATGTCGAAAATGATGTACATCTAAGTTTCCTATTTGATTACAATACAATTTTATAACTATATTGCGGATAATATTTGACTTGACTTACTCTTGTATTAAAATATGAGGTAATGTTAATTCACTCTTCTTTAAATGATGTTCTATTAGGTTTTCAGTGTTGCAGGTTGTTTTAAGTCATGGAGCTTCGAAAAAAAAAATTTGTTAACCCTTTGCAATATCCGGCGTTTTTTATTCCCTCAAACTATACTTGGCAGACTCATCAAGTGCTGACGTTAAAAAAAATAGTTAACAATTCGATCGTGTTTTACGAGTGCTTATGTAAAAGAAATAGATAAATATTTTTTATGTCCAGATAAATAAGGATTCATTAAAATATTAATCTTTCAAGACTATGATTTGAAAGTACTGCACAAACAAAATTTCTACATAGATCGCAAATAACTAAAGAACTAAACTTTATCAGTATATAACTTCATGAATTAACAACATTAAAAATAATGAGAAAACGATACAACTTTGCCCCCCCCCCCCTATCATCACCCTAAAAAAAGGAGTACCACTAACTCCAATGAACAGAAATAATTTACCTGCTTTGAAAATTTTTTGCCTAAAACGTTTTGCATTTTCTTCTAACTTATCATAATCAATCAGTCCAGTTCTTTGGATTAACTTTGTAAGGAAAAGATTCAAAGAATATTGAAGTGGGTGAAATTGGCTTGGTAGGTGTCATAAAACCATGAGTCAAATGACCACCATCAGGTAAATCCAGGCTTATAAAATGATAAAAAGTTAAACTTCATCCGTTTAAATATAACCAAAATTTATTAATACAGCTTATTTCCTCTCTATAGTGAACAGGTGAAAATATAATCAATGGAAAAAGTCTTAATAATAGACACTCATTTCCAATTAATATACTATATTACAATAAAAAAAACAAAAGAATTAAATTTGTTTATACCCATGATTCCATTGTGTGGTGCACATATCAGGAGAAACTGTATAAGGTTGAACATTATAGTACAAGAGCCGGGAAGAAAAAAAGGCAGTTATCTCACCCCAATTTTTGATTACTTTAATGAAAACTATGTATAATTAATAGTAAAAATTGATGAGTCTGGCAAGTATAGGTAGGGGAATAAAAAATGGTGGCTGTTTCAAAACCTTAAAAAAACACTAATTTTTCATTCGGAGCTCTATATCTTAAAAACTACCAACAACACTAAAAAACCTAAGAGCACATTATTTAAAGAAGAGTAAATTTGCTGAAATATTAGTCCTAAATGAGCTATTTTCGTCCAATAGTTCTCGAGATATAGCTTTTTAAAAATCTACTGCAGGATTAGTAGTTAGTTAATTTCTTTTGAGAATCCTATATTTCAGAAACTATGTGACGTACAGATGTCTATTAGCACTCAAATTAAAGCTAGTATAATGGACTATAAAGAAGTTTATTACCTTTACCTCCGTAGGAGTAGTATTTTTCATGATATTTTCTAAAATAAATTGATTTATGGTTGTTCGGATAATAAATTTGATTTATGAAAACTTCATTTCAGAAACCATTTAACGTACAGATGTCTGCCAGCGCTCAAATTAAAGCTAGTTAAATTTACTATAAAATAGTAAATAATGTTTATCTTTGTAGGACTAGTAGTTTTTATGCTTTTTTTAACAAAATAAACTCACAAAATGTTAATTTCTAGTTGTTCTTATAAAATGTTGGATTTTTGAAAAAATATATCTCTAGATCTATAAGACGCAGATATGTCTGCCAACACTCAAAATAAAGTAAATTTAACTTACTATAAAGTAGTTTATGACACTTATCTTCGTAGGGATAGTAGTTTTTATGATAGTCAGATACGAATATAAATTTGTCCGAACAACTATAAATCAATTTATATTAGCAAATTTCATGAAAACTATTACTCCTACGCAGATAAACATAATATACTACTTTATAGCTCATTAAACTAGCTTTAATTTGAGTGCTAATAGACATCTGTACGTCAAATGGTTTTTGAGATATAAATTTTTCAAAATAAATTCACTAACTGACCTTTCCGTACGTCCCATACAACATTTTTATGAAATGTTGCTTTTTAAAAAGGTATATCTCGAGAACTATTTAACGTAAATAACTCTTTTAGGCCTAATATTTTAGCAAATTTACTCATCTTTAAATTACGTTCTCTTAGGTTTTCTTGTGTTGTTCCTACTTTTCAAGATATAGAGCTTCGAATGAAAAATTAAATGTTTTTATCGCTTTTAAACAGCCGCCATTTTTTATTCCCCCTACCTATACTTGGCAGACTCATCAATTTTGACTATTAATTAAACATGATTTCATTAAAGTAATCAAAAATTGGGGTGAGATAACTGCCTCTCGGGCTCTTGTACTATTAATACCCCACTTATTTTCAGAGAGACCAAAGTCCCCTTTTTTGACATAATACTTCGACTTTGTCAATAAATTCATTTCCACTATAGTATCTAAAATATAAGTAACATTCGATAAAAGTAAATAATATAAATCATAATAATAAAACATTAAGAATTTCCAATCATAAAGCATTAATTAATTGGAAGATTGTTGACTGATTGTGTGTAATATATAAAAGGAAGATGGCCTAGGTGTGGTTGAAAGAAATCAAATAGTTTAATTACTGTTTGAGTTCTTTTTACCGCACCCGGATCTTTTAAAGATTAATTAATATGATTGGAATGATGTCCATTAATTAATTAAAGTATATAAATATTTTTGCTTTACAACTGAGTTGTCAAGTTTTAATTTATAAGTTAACTTATTTGGTGTCAAGTAAAAAGAAGTCAATTGATGCTAAAAACATTTTTTTATTAAATGTAAAAAGGAGCAACTTAAAATCTCAACAAAACATTTCAATAAATAGGAAAGAGAAACTAAATTTTAAGTTTCTTTAGAGAATTAAAATTAAATAAAGTGTAATTTTTTTTATACAATATTTTTATCAACACTTTGCATCTATAGTTATCCCAAGTTATTTGGCCTAATTACATAAAATGTAAAAATGTCAGTGCCGTTTTACTGTCTATTTTTCAATTTCTCTAACAATAGTGATAAACCGAATTGAGTTAATGTGATATTTGGAAAGTTTTAAAAATATTAAACAAACCTATTTCCAATAGAAACCAAATGAACCAATAATAAGTGTTTCAAAAACCGATTTCTGAATTATGCTTATTTCTGATTTCATGAAAAATTTTCGAAAACGGATTTATCTTCATTTCCATCTTATGCAGCGTGGATCATGTTATATATTATTACAAAAAAAAAATATCAAATAATTTAAATTGTTTAATGATTGATGTCATTGTATCTGATTAATGTGTCGTCAGTCAATGTAAATGGGCACATTTTCACTCCTTGCATGAGACCGGAATACTAACGAGCAACATTTACGTGATGCTATAACGAAATAGGAAAGCTGCCTTTTTGATCAATCCCTTTTGATAATTTCATTGCCATCGTCCAAAATAAATCGTAATAAGTTTTAATTACATCTTATAAGTGTAAATGGTATATGAATTATTTAAACTGTATTCCCAGATTATTATTTGGTTGTTTTTTTTTCTCCTGCGTGGGCATTGGGTTATTCCATATAGCCACATATTAATTAATTATATTCTATAAAATCTCTGTTGGACAGTTTGCCTAATCCCTTTGTTAGTGCTATTGTTTATTTAGTTAACTATGTCTGTTTTACTGATATTCGATACCATAATTATATCTGTTATATATTTCAAATATTTATGGATGAAAAATATTTTTCTATAGTCTGTTACTTTTAATATACGATCATAAAGAATATTTTGATTCGTACCTAAATGTTTGCACTATGTTTCTCTTTGGTTTTTGCATTGAAATGTTTCAGTTAAGTTATTGTAATAAGACCTTCTCATATCACATACTGTTACTCAAATTATATAACTCAAACTGTCAACCACGACATTCATGTTTTAAAATGAAATCTAGTTTCAGATAAATACAAAATCCCACTATACATACTATGTTAAAAACAAAACTATATTTCAAATAGGGGCTTTGAAAATAAATAAATAAATGAAGCAACGAATAATGAAATTTTAGTTTTTAAGTTGTGTAATGCAATTGATTTGACTGTTTTTATTTTTTTTTTTTTTGTGAGAAAATAAATTTGAATATACAGAAACTACTTTATTCTCTAGTTTTATTTCTAAATATGTCTAATCATATAAACATAGCTCTTATTAAGCTGCAGATTACTTTAGTAAAGCAACCATCTCATACTGTAACTCAAATTATAAATCTCAAACTATCAACCACTACATTCATATAATAAAATGAAACCCAGTTTCAGATAAAAACTAAATCCCACTGCACAGGCTATGTTAAAATCAAAACTATATTTCAAATAGGGGCTTTGAAAAAAATAAATAAAGCAACGAATAAAGAAATTTCAGGTTTTCTATTTATTTATTTTGGTTTTATACTTATGAATCCTCAAAGTTGTTTCCTACCGTAAAAATCACAATCCGCTCGTTACTGAGTTCCTCAACCTCCTAACAAGCCCATCTTTTACGCCGCAATGCTATAACTTGAATTATATTTCCCGTATGTTGTTCCCTTAATTCAGTGTTGTGTAGTCTTCTAAATTCTCCCCTTAATTCATCCTTTTTCGCTCCGAATGTTTTACGTAATACTTTATTTTCGAAAACCTTAAGGCGCTGTTCATCCTTTAGTGTAAGAGGCCACGTCTCACATTCAGAAAAAAAGAACAGAAAGAACAGTGGGAAGGATAATAGTTTGAAAAAATCATAATGCATCAAATTAGAGTTTTAAATTCGGCATCGAATGAGGACCATAGCTTAATAGTTCCTTCTGTCTGAAGTAATATATATATATATAGTCTATATCCAACCAAAGCATCACTTAACGGGCTTATAATGTTTTGGCATTCATCCTAAAGAGTATTTTTAGTTTAAGTTATTACTTTATAAGTTTTTAGGTAGGATAAACCGTTTAGGAGTTATAGTAGAAAAATACCGAAATCTTTACTTAATTAAATTAATTAGCTAATAAGTAAGAGGTGTTTAGGTTGTGGGAATCTATTTTTAAAAATTATTGTCAGATGTATGTTTTTAGGGCTGGGTTTAATAAATCCGGTTCCTATACTTTAAGAAGTGGTTAGTACAATCCATCTGTTGATAGTCTAAGTGGCGTATCTCCAAGTTAAACAAAATTTTGTTGGGGGTTATACTTAGCAAAGGATTGCCATGTGACCAACCGTTTCGTCCAGTTGGCTCCGTGAGATGAAAAACAAATTCAAATACAAAGAAACTACTTTATTTTATATCTCGAGTTTTAAAAAATATATACATGGCTCGTTCTCCAAAACATTATTTTATTTATATAT
>NW_027106788.1:44272-51505 GCF_000696795.3 Halyomorpha halys
ATATAGTGTTGCATATCATTTGAAAAGGCATGAAATAATATGATAATAATAATAAAATGACACCTACTATCTCAGTAAAATTTCAAATTTTTGTTAGTCCATACCTATATACAACTTGTATAAAATTTGACGAAAATCAAAAATAAATTACTTTTATCTGTATTAAAGTTAATTTGAATTTCAGGGCAGGAGGTAAATATCAGCTTTAGAAGATTTTAATTGGTAATTGCAATTACTTTGACTGAACTAGTAATTGCGAACCACAATTACGACTATAGTAGTTCATCCAGTAGGAGTAATAACTTTCATGATGTTTGCTTAAATGAATTGATTTATAGTTGTTCAGACAAATTTGCATGTGTAATAACAACTATACATCAATTTATATTAGCAAATATGAAAACTACTACTTCTACGAGGATAAACATCTGGAACTACTTAATAGTACATTAAACTAGCTTTAATTTGAGTGTTAATAGACATCTGTACATCGAATCGTTTTTGAGATATAGATATTTCCAAATAAATTCACTAACTATTAATCTTTCAGTACATTTTTATGAAATATTGCTTCTTAAAAAGATATATTTCTAGAACTATTGAACGTAAATAGTTAATTAGGTCTAATATTTTAGAAAATTTACTCTACTTTAGATAATGTTCTCGTAGGTTCTCTAGTGGTGGTAGTTTTAAAGATGATAACTCTGAATGAAAAATTAATTTTTTCTAATGTTTTGAAACAGCCGCCATTTTTTATTCCCCCTATTTATACTTGGCACACTCATCAATTTTGACTAGTAATAATGCATAGTTTTCATTAAAATAATTAAAAATTGGAGTGAAATAACTACCTTTTTTCTTCCCAGCTCTTGTACTAACTGTGAACCGGCTTGGGTCTTACTACCTTCCATATCTGTCAGCCATCATTGTGATTTTTACTTTGTTTATTTTTTGTCATTGTGTTTAATAAACATCTTATTAAAGGCTCATATTTCAGCATTTAAGAAAAATTCTACAAGTTAATAGTTCCGTCCCAACGCAACAAATTAATTTATTTTACCATCTGACCTTCACAATTTTACATAAATATTTTGCCCTCCAATCTTGTCTTGAGGACAAAAATTAAAGCACATTATAGAGCTTAATTATTAATTTATATCTTAGACTTTTAATGTTTTACTTCAAAATTGTGAATTATATGTAGAGGAAAATAATTATTTGTTTCGTTTTTTTTTTATTAATAATACTGAAATAGGATACACAGTAACCTTGATGTCTATATATAAATAAAACATTATCATATTTTAATTAAAAAAAAAAAACACAATGAAAACAAAAGAGAAATAGATATTTTAATTTCAAATATTTGATAGAATGATAATTATTTTGTATTCAAATCTTTAGCAGTTGTAATTTTGTGCGCAATTTTTTGCTGAATACAAGGTTATTTCCCACTTTTTTTAGCAAAATAATAATTATATATTCCCAGCAATTAATGATTCAAATTGCTATCAGCTTACGAGGTGATCACCTTTGTTTTTACATATGATCTATGTATAATTTATAAACACTTATTTATTTTTACAGTCTCAAATTTTAAGTATTCGTAGGCTGTTCGGTGTTGAGGAAGACTACGATTGTTTTGGAATAATTCGTTTCGTGGAAGGAAAATGCTTCCTACAGAGACACGATCCGATTTTTCATATGTTATAATATGAATAGCGTAGTTACGTAGATTTATTTTTTATTTAATTTAATGTAATGGCATAAACATAGTAAAGTATAATAAAACATAATTATTAAAAAAAAATTTCTAAAAAAAATTCCAATCTATTTATTATTCCACATGTATAACAACTGCCCTTCATTTAAATTACAATTTGTATATTTTAACAGAAATATTAACAACAAAAAGTTTTATGATTTTCGTTGGTATTCTGTAAAACGTTGAGAGACCATATTTTGTACCTTACTAGGTCACAAGAACTGATTTGATGTGCAGTAAAAAAAAACAAAAACAAATAATGTACGTATGAGTACATTTATTCCTACTACCAGAGTTTCATTGCCCTGTGGTACTGTGAGTTCGATATTAGCGGTGTTTAAAAAGAATTTTCTATAATAATAAATATTTTTCGTTATAAGAAACGACTATGAAGAATACCCAGGTGGGGTTTTTCAGAGGAGAAAATCCAGGAAAACAACAAGAATTTCTCTTGTTTCCTCCTTTTCGCAACAGCTTTTCGTCATTCTTGAGACATTAGAAATCTTTTTCCGGACCGAATTCTTCATTAAATAAATCATAATTGCATTGTAAAGAGTTCATGATTGCATTGTCAAGAGTTCATGATCGCATTGTCGATGTCAGGAAGTTATTATTCACCTTTGAAGGTAATTGAATTATTTAATATAAATTATTCTTTTTTATTTCTCGCGATGAACTTGTGACTTTTTATAAGTAATAATTAAATAATAATAAGAAGATAGTTGATCGTGGACAACATGAACGTATGCAGGGGGAGGGCCGCGGCTCTCCCCTAGATTTTTGGGACCAAAGAAAAAAAAAAGAAAGAAAATAGTGAACTTATTTGATAGATGGTTTCTTTCTGGAAACTTCCAAAAAATCATCAGAGATGAAAAGTGCAAATCAGTTTTATATCTTCATTGTGCAAGCCATTGGAAAAACCTTGTTGTTAATGATTTAAATTCAGTCATTTCATTTTTAATAATTTATATTGATTATAGGCAATAAAAATTTAAAAAGTAATAATTGAATTTTATGAAGTAAAAATAAAATGGCGGGTTATTTCTTGGAATGCAGAATTAGATATCTTTCATTTACCCAACGATTTTCAATATGGAATCTAATAAAGAGTTTTTACTTTTTTGTGTCCTTCACTGACCGCACATCCAACCATCTTCTCAAATAAATAAATAAACATATTAAAAAACAAGCAAAGCAAATGTTCGATGACGATATCGCCGGTTACACATCTTCTTCCACTAACCTGATTCCGCAAGGTCATCCTAAAAGGACCGTCTCCTTGCTGGCTATTACAGGAAGCAGTTGTCACAGCAATGGTGAAGATGTGGCATTTGCTGTCGTGGCAGAACTAAAGCCCTATAATTTTTTTCTTGGTACCAATCACGGTTCTGACAGCTTCTGTCAAGAAGTAGCAGCACTAACGGTAAAATATGTTAATCCCCACATATATACGCCTTTGACAGTGAACTGTCGCACCTTATCTATCTTGTGATTTTGTGAGAAAACTTTTTTTTATCATTTTTTGGTTTGTAAGAAGTCTCATTACAATTAGTGTGATAATAATTCTCTATTGATTTTATCAAATATCACCGAATACTTTCGCTTCGCCATTCACAAATGTATTTTTCAGCACACTTATGATTCGAACTCGGCTCCTGCCGTAGATTTCGTTCTATAAAGTGGCGTTTACGTTTCGGAATGAACGCCGTCAGTTGAGCCCGGCCAGGGTCCAAAATGATTGAGCCACTGTCTTATGAAAAGCAATAAAAAAAAAAGAAGTAAATTTTACAAACCCTAGATATAAATGATTAGTTCGCACATAACTTAACTTGATATACAGCTTGTTCAAATGATAAAGTACAAATAAATAATAATAATAATAATAGGAGATGAATAAATAAAAATAATTTGCATGGTTGAAAGTTTTATTCATAGGCCATATAATAAATAATTGTTAGTCATTTAAATATTGAATTCTGTAGAAATTTCATAACTAATAATTTGAATAAAGAATTAAGTACAGGGCAAAGGAACACAAAGTTACAATATATATCGTTCAAAATATACTGTAATAAAAAATATCTATGTGTTTTAATATAATTGAAACAGATAAACATTTTATTGTCTTCCTTACATACAGAATAGTATATTTAAAATAAAAGATTTAGTAAAACTACAGGCATGTTTTCTCTGAAACTACAACTACCAGCAAAATAAAAAAAGGTAAATTAAACAGTAAGTCTAAGAGCATTGTAAACTTCTTCCCTTTCAATCTTTCATATATTCATTTTTATTCAATAATATTAGCGTGAGAATTAACATGTAGAGTTAATTGTTTTGTATTAAATATGATTTTTTTTTTTTACAGAATTAAATAAAAACTATAGTAATATTCAGTAATAATTTATAAAGTAAAGTTTCATAAAAACATAAGGAGGCTTTATTAACTATTTTGCTTCGTCACTAGCAAACGTGGAGAAGCTTTGTTTTCATCTAGGTAATAAAAAAATATGTCTTCACAATCCGAAATTTTCACTCACATTTTTTGTTTTAGATATTCTGCTAATCCACTTCCCCCCCCTCTCCTCTGCTCCTCCTTGACGGCTGACCTGATTATTGGAAATTAGAAACCCCCCCCCACAAAAAATACTAAAAAAACTTCTCAATTTCCTCGAGTGTTATGTAATCATTAGATATGAAATATTCCATCCCATAGGTAATATGCAAATTTTGAACTAAATCTATTTATTTCGAAAATGTATCTTGTATCCATAGCTGTCGGTATAAAATCCTATATAAAAATTGTTTGTGCTATATCGTCGCATACAGTCCAATTTAGATTTTTGTATTTTTACTGAACTTTTTTTTTACTTTGTCTTCTTTGATTTATTCCATATCTGAAAATTCATAGGGCTTTAAGGAAAGGGACTTCGGGAAAACATGACCAAAATTGTTCTAGTCGCTTTGGCGTTACAAAAACAAAAGAAAAACAAGCTATGTCTCAGCGCTATGAACGCAGGCATCTCGGGTTGAAACCCTAATATATGTTTTTCTGATTTAAAAAAAAAATTACTTTAACGTGAGCGATAATTGTTCTAACAGCAGTGCTGCCGATTCTCCTGACCAAAAAATACCTGCTTTACCTGACAAATACCAGCCCTGATAACTTTTAATTTTGCACTGTTAAAATCAATAAATTTAAAATTACTATTAATATTAAATATGACTTCATTATATTAAAAAGATAACTTAATATATATATTTCATTGTGATTATTTTGAATACAATTGGGTTGGCAAGAAGAGAATTTTAAAATTATATTATTCCTAACAGTTATTATTGCATTTCCACAACAATTTATCAACATCAGAGAAAGCATAGTAGTGTAATGGTATCAGTTGACAATCAATCATTGAATGATACAAATCTTATTGCCAAAAACAAAACCAAGGTTGACCTCCAGTTAATCTCAGCTAAGCACAGCCTAACACTGAAACACACTTGGACTTATTGTACTATACCATTAGTTATCTTCTCTTAGTTACCTTCTCTATCAACAGTGTGAAAGGCTAGTTGCTGATACATTGATATGCACCTCAATGAGCACTCTTGAGAAACTACTCAACTTCAGGAAAGTCTACTATTCAGTTTGAACAAAGATGTATTAATTGAATTGAGCCTTTTAAAAAACCTCAGTTTTCATATCCCACTTTTATTCACCACACCGAATACTGTTTTATGTTTTTATATTTTGATATCTTATATCCAAAACAAAATATTGTTCTTTAAAATTTTGTTGCACTGATCCATAGCTAGTTTTAAATCTAACTTGTGTGTATAATGCTTATTAATTCATATTTTTGTTATAAAAGTACACTAAACTATTTCATATATTTCTTTTGAACAACATATTATGTAACTTATCATACTTGTGACAATAATTACTAATATAACATTAATTTTAAATTTAATAGTTTTTAAAGTCATTTTCCTCTAAGGTGTTTTTTTCCACTCTTCTCAATCCAAATTTTGTTTTTCCCTGACCCCATGTCCCCCTCTAGACATTCTTGCACTTCATCTTTTCATTTTACTCTAGGTCTCCCTACTTTCCTTTATCTAATTTCATTTTATTATCATTATTGGCGCGATAGACTGTGGAGGTCCAAGGCCTCATGCAATATACTTAGGAAATACATCACGCGTTTCATGATATGATTTCGAAAGGGTCGGTTCGTCACTCCCACCCCTACTTTTGTGAGTACCATCCATTGGCTAAATGGCCGGGAGGAGGCTGTGAGTGAGTATTGCTTAATTATATGCTTGAAAAAATCCCAGATAGGGCCGGGTACTCAAACTCACAACCTTTGGGTTGGTAGACATAGAGCGTTACCACGCTGCTACAAAGAAAAATAATGATGATTACTTTTTGTATAATTTATTAATAGAAACTTTATAATTTTTAAGGTAAAATTGATAATTTTACTTATTACATGCTAATGTCAAGCTGTATTGTTAATTTATAATTTTCTTGAAACAAAAAAATAGATTAGATATGGGTTAAATGTTTTATATTATGTGAAATAAAATATATTGAGATTCAAGATTTTTTAATTACCTAAAATTATTTAGCTATTAAAAAAAAAATGTTTGTTTTCAGGATGAAAGATGTAACCGAAGAATCTGAAATTTGCAATTTCTACCGAAATAAACATATACTATTAACTGGAGCAACAGGGTTTTTTGGGAAACTTTTGATAGAGAAGTTACTTAGGGTTTGTAAACCAAAAATGATATATTTAATTATCAGGAGCAAAAAATCTAGTGAACCTCATAAAAGACTTCAATCAATAATAGACAATCCGGTAAATATTTCAATTTAATTATTCTTATATCATAAATTGTTCAATACATCTATTACATGTAAATATATAAATATATTCAATTTAATATTGTCTTCAGATATTTGATCGCCTCAAGAATGAGAATCCAAACTTCATGGACCATATTTCAACTGTTTCCGGAGATCTATCACAACCGGAGCTCGACTTGCTTCCCTCGGATAGGGATGTCCTGATTGAAAATGTTCAGATTGTCATGCACGGTGCTGCTACGGTTAAATTTGATGAAAAATTATCGCTAGCAACAAAAATAAATGTCAAAGGAACCAAATTGATTCTTGAGTTATGCCACAAAATGACCAAACTTGAGGTAATGTATTTTATTACTTATTTTATTTTTTAAAAAATTTTTATTTCAGGAAATATATTAAATTGAATTATATTATTTCAAAAATTTTTTGAGACAAGGTAATATTTATTAAATAAATCAATTTTATATCCAAATCCGTCTCAACACTTTATTTATTCATTTGTCCAACGTTTCGGCCTTTCTAGCCATCTTCAGGGACATCTTCAATACAAATATCCTGCTCACATTAATTTTTATTTTCTATTTGCAGGCTATTCTGC
>NW_027106788.1:52246-52938 GCF_000696795.3 Halyomorpha halys
TTTATTTATGTCATTATTATTTAATTTGTGTTTTTCAATAAAATTTCCAATTTTCCTAGTAATGTTATTTCTGAGGCCGTTTTTGTGGTTTTCACAGGTGTCCATATCTTTTAAAACGATTTCTAAATCAGTTATAATTATAATTATATCCCTCCTAATATCTTTGGGAAATACATTAACATTGTCACCAAGACTTAGAAAATTTTTTATATTTTTTGGAATATCTATATCTGTTAGATTCACTACTAAATCCATTTCATTCAATTTCTCATACTTAATTACAATTTTCTGTTTTGTAGAATTAGTATAGTATTTAAAATGTTTACCAACATTGTTGCTCGAGATAAAAGTTCTGTTTAATTCCTAATCCAAACCTACTTTGTTATATGTTTTTTTAATTTTAACTTTAATATTTCTGTTGATCTTTTTAATTAGTTTTAACTTATAACTTTCTATCAGTTTTTTTCTATTTTTGTTAAAAAATTCATCTATTTTATCATTATAATGGGGGTATTTTATCTTAAAATCAGCTATATTATTATTAAATTTCCTCATAATATCATTTTTCAACCAATAACCTTGCCTTAAATCCAAATTCATAAATTTCATTGCTAACTTGTTTTTTTATAACCATTTATAACCCCTTTGTTTTTGGATATTAGCCCTAATGTAATGTTACATCTTTTGTCTTT
>NW_027106788.1:53322-76771 GCF_000696795.3 Halyomorpha halys
AAATTTATTAATTTGGATTTAAGGCAAGGTTATTGGTTGAAAAATGATATTATGAGAAAATTTAATAATAATATAGCTGATTTTAAGATAAAATACCCCCATTATAATGATAAAATAGATGAATTTTTTAACAAAAATAGAAAAAAACTGATAGAAAGTTATAAGTTAAAACTAATTAAAAAGATCAACAGAAATATTAAAGTTAAAATTAAAAAACCATATAACAAAGTAGGTTTGGATAAGGAATTAAACAGAACTTTTATCTCGAGCAACAATGTTGGTAAACATTTTAAATACTATACTAATTCTACAAAACAGAACATTGTAGGCAAAAGAAAAACTAAATAAAATTGAAATAGAAGAGGATGAAATCATGTTAAGTTATGATGCGGTTTCATTATTTACAAATATAAAAAAAAAAAAATAAAAAAAAAATAAAATAAAATAAAAGGTTATAAATGGTTTGTTATATGGTGTGGTGTTTTATACTGTTGATAATCTTATAGAAAAAATAAATGTTAATGGTTTTAAATTTTAAATAAAGAGGTTTGAACTTTAAATAAAGAAAATGACCTGGGCAGAATAGCCTGCAAATAGAAAATAAAAATTAATGTGAGAAGGATATTTGTATTGAAGATGTCCCTGAAGATGGCTAGAAAGGCCGAAACGTTGGACAAATGAATAAATAAAGTGTTGAGACGGATTTGGATATAAAATTGATTTATTTAATATATATTAAATTGGTTACTTTTCTGATTAAGTAAAATTAAATCATAATGTTAATAAAACAACTTAAACTTTTTTAATGTGTTTTACACATTATATTATAAGTACTGTGAGATTTTTATTGGATCATTAGCCGAGGGTTTGCCTGCCTTTGGTTTATTCCAGCTTGTCCGACGTTGCTAGGAAATTAGGACTAACTGTTAATACCTTAAAACCAAGTTAGAGATTCTATTGAAGATTTTTCCCAGATTGATTTTTACTCATTCAAACAAGTTGATCACTTTGTGTACTTGAGGTCATAGATAATTAAAGAAATTAGTTTGAATAGAAGTAAGAAGGCTAGTTAATTCTCCGAGATAGGAAAAAACAGCAAGTAATTAAGATTTATTAGAAATAATGAGGCATCAGCCAACATCAGCCAATAGATACTATTTCGGACTGAGTTGGCATCTGGGAAGTAGCATAATATTGAGAGCCACTAAAAATATATATATATAAGGGCTGGTTAACAAGAATTAAGTTGTTAAGGAGCTAATTAAATTTTAACTTAATTTAATTTTCTACGACTAAACACATGTAAATTAAAAATTTACCTATGAGTTGCAAATTAAAATTTAGCTTGCAAGTAAACAAGTAGATCAGAATTTTGTCTATTTTTCAGTTAAGTTGGTAGTGGGTCTTATTACCTAACATGTTTAGACAAGCACAAATTTGTTTAATTTAGTTAAATGCATAAGTTCAAGAGTTCATGTATTCAAAGTGGATGATAAATAGAATATAATTATATATGGGAAATATAACTTATATATAACTGTTTAACTAAACAGTTTAACTACTTATATAGGTATGGATATTTACTAAAAATTTAGTCCCTTAAAATCAAGTTAAAATTTATTTATCTATTTAACAACTTAATATATGTAAACCAGCCCTATGAGGTTGATCAGGCCAGTCCTTACATATGGGTTAGAAACCTGGTCCTTATTGAAATCAGATGGAATTGAAACAAAATACTCCTTGTTAAATGAGCCTGATGCAAGAAATTTCAAGCTCAGAATGTTGAGCTGGGCATACATATCACAAGGATGGGTCTCCATGAGATTCCTGAAACACTCATTGACAAAGAAATCAATGGCATCAGACCAAGAGACCGCCTGAGGCTTCGAAAGGAACCTTGTGGAAGGTTTTGGAGAAGATCCAGGGATCTTGGTCAGTGCCGTTCGAGGAGGTCAGGATCCAGTGAGGGGTTGTAGTGCTGAATAAAAAAAAAGAAGAATCTTGTCCTGAACTTGACTATTTCCGTACTGAAAATATTTTCAGTTCCAATTTCACCTCTGTGTAAACTAGTTCTGTATTAGTTTATTTTTTGAGCCAACTATATTCTGAGGTCAGGGTAAGCTCAGTATAAAATTGTTTGTTAGTTTAGTTAAAATCATTTGTTTACTAACCAGCAAACAATACTAAACAGTTAATAATTTGATCAAAAGATTGATTTAGTCAATACCCACTTGAATTAATTAACTCTGAAATCTTTTGATCAAAACTCATTTGTAGATTTCAATTGTTTCATTTTCAATTGTAGTATGCTAGTATACATTTGTCATTTCTATAATGCATGTGTATGTATGTATTGTATAAATTTAATAATAAAGGAGGTTACGGAAAAAAAAAAAGATTTCCATAAATTTAGTGTCAAGACACTTCCATTGTAACCACTGTTTAAAATACAATTTATGCTTCCTTCCTTTGACTTTAGTTGCCACCAAACAGAAAAGAAGAAAAGACGGAGTTGGTCAAAGGAACGGTATAAATTGAGAAATATCTTTACTAATGAAAATTTACTCAAAATTAATCACAAAACAAAATCACAGGACTACAAGGTCATTGTAATAGCACAGTGTTGGTAAACCATGGGTGACAGCTAGTTTAAAAATAATACTCTGTAAAATGGAATTCAATATCCAACCTAGTAAATATTCTTTAAATGTCCTAAATATATTTCAATCAGATGTTTCCTGACATTTGCCTGGAACTTATTTCTCATTCTATAATCTTTACTTTTATATTGCATTAAATTAAATTTTCTCAAATAATTAAATTTATTTATTCTTTGCAGTCTGTGATCCATTTATCAACAGCTTTCAGCAATTGCAATCAACTCAAGGAAATTAAGGAAAAATTTTATGAAACTCCCATATCTTCAGATAATCTCATTCATTTGTCAGATTCTGTTAAAGAAGAACAGTTAGAATTAATGTCTCCTCAGTAAGTAGTTATTAATTTTATTTTAATATGGAATTGGAAAGATTTATATATGTGATAATTTTTTGTAGATTAGATCTGAATTTTTTTACTTGAAGTGTCCAGATTGCTGCACTTATTATATCCCAATTTTTGTTACATTCCATGAATAGAACACAGATAGTATAAGATTACAATTTCATGAAAGAAAAATAATCCACTATTCCTTGAATAAATGAATTTAGGAAATAAAATAAAAATACTCTACTTTTATTGCCAAATTGAATTTAAAGTCGATAAATGGCAAAAAGTTATTGTCAATTGTTAATTTTCATACTATTAATTGACAATTAACTGACCTAATAAAACTAATGATATACTTAAGACAAAAATGAAAAATTACATTTTAAAAGGAGTTTTGTTGATCAGCTCCATTCACCAATGAATCAAAGAATGTTCAGAACTCTTCCTAGATTCAGCATTATCCAATGGAATGTTTTTCTAATAGAATGATTGATTACTAATTCTTAATTAATTTCGTTTTCTCATTTTGCTTCTATTTATTATTCTTTTTAAGATATAAAAAATATTTATCTTAAGAGTATTTAAAGTATTTAAGCACCATGAGACTGCCAGCTGAAATTTTCAAACTTTAGTTGTTGATATAGCGTACCTAGATTTACCTGTATTTACTAGGGGGGAACATATCTAGCAAGTGGGCTTATTGGTCCTTTTTGCCATCTCCAAGACAGACTAATGGAATAATTCTTATAATGAATATTATTCTTAAATCAAACCTCTTTTTTTAATTTCTAATCAAAATTAAAAGGGACAACCAATCTATAAAGGTAGCCTCATATTCTAGGATTCTATCAGAGCCTAGAAGCCTATTTCTTAGTGACGTGTACCGGTCACAGTCTCCTGTATAATGTAGAGCAATTTGCGGGGCCTGTCAACATAAAGAACTAGTTTTATCACAAACTACTCCACAAATCTTAAGATTTCTCTTAAGTCTGCAATGTCCTGTAATAACTCTTTAGAGGGTTTAGTAATTAGTATCAATTCAAGGGGAAAATTAAAAAGGCAATCATACATTGTAGAAAACTTATTTTTAGTTTTTTCCTCTTTTTGATAATTTAAAAACAACAGACCAAAAATACAAGTTTAGATATTGCTACGAAAAATTATTATAAAGAATATTTTAAGATTATATCTCAGATGGAGGATTTTACCCATCTGTAACAACTGAAACAAAAAACATAATATAAAATACAAAAATAAAGTAGCATTAACTAAGTTGAATTATGAAAAACTTCATAAAATAATGAAATGAAAATCAAATACAATGCTGATAGACAATCATTAGAAAAATATATTTAGAAAACTAGTTTCAACTCAATAGACTGGTATTTATTTTAGTTTTTTAATATTATTCTAGACCCGCTATTTAAGCCGTATATGGGTACGATAAGGTATATACAATTTTCTTTTTTATCATTTTTCATTTAACATGATAATAAAAGTCAAAATGTTACTGTTATTTTGAGCTTCTAAAAAAACAAATTCCTTCTACCAAGCCTGAAAATCAATTTACTATCATATTCTAAATATTTTTTCATATGTCAAATATTCTCATACTAGTGGGCTATTCGTCACTCCAAATATGAATAACACTAATGCAGTGTACTAGTGTACAAAAGGAAATTCTCAGAATAATGGCATACTTATAAATTACTTTGTTATGAACAATTATTTCCACTTCACATCATCTAAATCTCACATGCATGATTTAATACAGATATATTCAGTTTCATAATAAGTTGATATTGTAGCTAATTATGTGTGAGGAATGGTAAGATAATGCTAATAATTTTGTTTCAGTTTAAGAAACAAATGGCCCAATACCTATGTTTTCACGAAAGCAGTCGCAGAAGAGGCTATTAGTAAATATGGAAAAGGACTCCCCATTGCTATTTTTAGGCCAGTAATAGGTAATTTATAATTATTTTTATTTTCTAAAAATATAAAAATCTATTGTTGTTCTCCTTTATTTTGTATATTCCATTAAACAAGAGTTTTTAATCTTTTTGAATCAGTATGTCTCTAATAATAACTGTAAAATATTATACCACCAATCCCTCTGTTTCATGTAATCCTGGGTTAATAAACCTAACATCTAATTCATTTTATTTTCATCTATATTTAGGAAACTATTGAATAGTTATTGTGGATAATTATTCAAAATTATTTGTCTTAATTAATTAAGAGTAATGTGAAAGATATAACCTATGGAGTCCTGAAAATTGTTAGAATTGGATTTCTTTTTCAAGAGTTTTTATGTGTTTACCAAAATTAACTAATTAGTAAGTGAATAATCATATAATATTCATAATATAGAGGGGTTTTGGGTAATATAGATATCATTTCTACATAAATTAACAATTTGTTTGCTGAACTACTAAGAGTATACATATAATAAGGATCATCCCCCCCCCTTCACCAGCCTTTACTTTGCTGGGTCAAAATACTGACACATAAATTTATTTTTTTGGGTGTTTTTGATTTTCTAACCGTTAGTTAGTCTCCAGTGTACCTAACTCTGGGATTTCTACTGAAATGGATTCTTCGTCTTCTATGGATTCTGATATTAAATCAGATTTGAAGATAAACTGATAGATGGTACTTTTTTTTCTGATGCAATTTGAAGGGCCAAAAACTGTTAACAATTTTTTTTTTTTTAACTGTTTTTGTGATTTGAGTGTAAATAGTGTGGAGAACTGTTTCATAATTCAATTTCCTGTAAAAATCTATCATCATAATTGAGGCTTCATTGTCATAACAACCATTTCAGTCTTCTGGCCGGTCTTTGAAACTAAAATTTTGATAACTGATTCTTGTAGGAAATTGGATTATAAAATGATTTTGTTCTATAGATTTTTTGTTTAATTTCCTTTTAAATCATCGAATACTATAAAAATCCTTTTCGGTTTTTGGCACTTTACACCATCAGAACACATTGGATCAAAAAAGTGTCTGATATGAATCTGTTTTAAAATCTGATATACAATTAGAATCTACAAACAATCGTATCCCATTCCATAGGTAGGTGAGCTGGATAACTGGATAAGGTCATTAATTAATATTACCCTCTAAAAATATAAAATGCACTGTCATGACCTAAAATTGAAGAATTTTGAAAAATTGAATCCATTGTAGTGTTGTTGTTTTTTTCAAATGATTAGCTTTTAATTATGATAATAACTTTTTCAAGATTCTTTCAATTACTTATAATAGTTCACTATCAGACTTATTAAAAACTGTGGAAAGGGACCTTATTCTATTTGTAATTCTGAAGAAAGTAGACAGTGGACTATTGTTTTAGCAATCGTTTACGGTCTGCTTTCTTCAGAATTACAGAGATATATATACATATATTTTATAAGTTCACTTTATTTAACAGTTATATCTACAAAGAGTGATCCCATCCCTGGTTGGTCAGACAACCTATATGGCCCTCAGGGTCTAACTCTTGGAACAGGAGCAGGAATAGTGAGAGTTGTTAGGTGCGATCCGAATAGTGTTGCTGAAGTTGTTCCAGCCGATTATGCTGTCAACTGTTTACTTGCAGTCGGCTACAAGACATCTTCAATAAAGTGAGTATACTTTTGGTAACTGTTCATTATTGATGTACTTCAAATAAAAAATATTTTAATTGTTAAATCCAAACCCATATTTGATTGAAATTCATGATTAATTAATAATCCAAATGTCACATGAAAAATATAAATTATAAAATAACATAGAGAATAAGAACATTAAATTGACTTCTTACCAAATTCTAGATTTTGTCGCCCTATAACCTTATCCTAATGTTTGAGCAAAACTGTTCATTAGAATTTCAAAAAACATATTGCTGATAAACAGAAAGAAATTGCTTTTTGTTTTACTAACACAGAAAAAATGAATCATACTCTGAGAAAACCTACACATAAAAATGATGGATGGTCTAGTAATTTTTCTAATTTTTGTGCAAACTAGTTAAATTTTATTTTCTGCCAAAAAAATATGTTTTATACCAAGTATTCAACATTTAAAAACCAGTGCAAAATAAAACAAAAGAGAATGATTGATTCTGTATTGTCTTATGGAGGAGAGAGGGAAAGAGAAATTTTCAATTAACAGGTTTTAATTTTAATTAGTTTTAGTAATAAATCACACTATTTTGATACTATGATTAGATATTTATAACTTTTAAAGAATATATTTTAATAAAAATGTCTTTTTTTTTAAGATCCAATCATGACATCCAAATATACAACTTCAGTAACGACCCATCAAACAAAATCACTTGGGGTGAATACGTGAAAATATGTGACCAAAGAGGACAAGAAGTTCCGTTAGCAATGGCACTATGGTACTGCAGCTGTATTCTAATAAAAAGTTCGTTCGGTTTCTTTTTGCTCACAAGCATCCTACATAATCTACCAGCTTTAATAGTTGATACTGGATTATTTCTTATGAATAAGAAGCCCAGGTAAATTTTAAGCAAATCATGTAATTCAATGTATTATTAATCTTAAATTTTGATGTCTTGTTTTAAACCAATATTTTTAAATTGTTTACTGATTAGTTTTTATAAGGGATTGAAAATAACTATTACTTTAATTATATTATTTCAATTTCTTGAGACAGGTAATTATTTATTAAATAAATCAAAATTGTATCCTTTTTAGTCTTAACACTTTTTATTTCAACAGTCCAACATTTTGGCCATTTCAGCCATCCTCAAGGACATCTTCAATTATAAATATTTCCTCACATTAAATTTTAAAATTTCTTTTGCAGGCTATTCTGCCCAGGTCATTCATTAATTATAAGTTAAAAACCTATTTTTTTATTTAAAATCATAAATATCTAATTCTTCTTATTTTAAAATTATCCACCAAAACATTACCATATACACAAACCTGAAATAAAAAGTGTTGAGACTAAAAAGGATACAATTTTGATTTATTTAATAAATAACTATTACTTTATTTCAATAGTTTCAATCATAAATTAATTTTTATTTAGAAATTTTATATTTCTTTTTTTTTAACAGTTTTCTTATAATTTTTATCTGTCAACTCTTAAAATATAAATTTTGTAGTAACTTTTCCCATTATTTTTTTTTTTAAAATAAGTTATTCAGATTAATCACCTTAAACAGTCTCTTAATCATTTTTATTCACATATAATGGATAAGCTGATATCGGTGTTCAGCATGATATTCATTTCTATTTAGTTATTCTCGAATGAATTATTATAATTCATCTATGTTTAAATTTAATTACAAATTCATATATTTTTATCATGGAAATTAATAATAAAAAATCATATCTTTCATATTTTTTCTCTACTTCACAGGACATAATTTATTTAAATATGTATTCATTATCTGTTTGTACTAAAGTTTTTTAGAAATTATAATGTTTAAGGTTTGAATTAAAAAATGTATTGGAAAGATACAATAACATTTACAATATTTAATATAATATTAAAACCTCATAATTTTGTTCTGTGCATCATCCTGGGAAGCTAGGAGTTACATCATTATTGTAGGTAGTTTTACATATTCAAAATTAATTTCTAGCATTAACCCAGATTTTATAAATGGTGGAATTACAGCATAAAAAATTCTGTAAATTATTACATAATGGTTCATTATTTAAATTAACTATTTATTGTTATATTGTAATGGATTCTGAATATGTAAAACTACTAACAGGAATAGTAGTGTAACTCCTAACTTCTAAAGAATTATCACAGATGGCAAACAAAATTATGCTGTAGGCATTATAATTAATCTCTTGATAGCGTATTATATCTCCAATTGATTTCAACTAAAATTTCTTTGGTCATTCTATATTGCAAAATATTACCAAATGGGTCCTGGAAGCTGAGAAAAAAATTTACACATGCTGAAACTGATTTATTGTATATCTCGAGTTTAGGAAATGATATCAACGTGGCTATTCCTCCAAAACACTGATTTTTTAGAGTAGACTAAGTAAATATAGAAACTTAAAAATATAATTGCTTTATAGTCCAATTGGGAGCACGGGAGAAAATTTTATTTAGTAGTATTGTAGAATCTTCAACTACTGTTTTACTAAAAGTCTTAATATCTTAAAACAGAATTTGATGGATTTGCATCAGTTTGGTTTTAAATGCCTTATATTTTTCCTGTTGTCTTTAATTTATCTTGTTATTTTCAGGGCGATGAACATATACAGAAAAATTCACAAACTGGAGGATCTTTTATCTTTTTTTGCAATGAACCAATGGGACTTTGAACGAGATAATACAAAAACCTTGTGGAAAAGTCTTTCAGAAACTGATAAGCAGTTATTTCCATTCGACATGAAATCCCTCGATTTTAATTCATACCTCAATAGTTATGTGGATGGAATGAGACTCTACCTAGGGAAAGATGATGTGAGTACAATACCACGTGCCAGAAGGATTAACAAGCTGTAAGTATAAAAGTTTATATATAATTAATTATGTTACGTTATCTAGAGACTGAAAATAAATATTACTTTTTATTTCAATAGAGTTTCAATTAAAAATCAATTTCAATGTTTAGTAATTTTTTTTTTAAATAAAACCAAAATTTCATCAACATTTTTATAATTTTTTTCAAACAATTATCATTGGAAAATAAAGGCAAATTGGTCACCAGATTGATAATATCTTTATTTAAAAAATATGTACATGGTAATTTTATTTTACATTTTGGGCATTGATTTCCATCTTCATAACTAAAAGTAAACTATATTTTTTTTTTTTTTTTTAATATTTATTTAATGTAATTTACAACTGTACAAAATTATACAATAGGTAAATATGTAGTATGTTTCATAAACACTTGAAAATCTTGGGAAGGAACCACCCATTGGTGGTACTTAAAACATTAATTTAAATTAGAAGGTCCCGTGGCCATCTTCTTTTCAGACGCCTCGGAGGATTATCAGGGATTGTTAAGGATGAAAGATTAAGAATTAATGGGTTAGGATGGTTAAGGAGTTTGGAATGAAAAGACGCATATCTGTTTTGGGCCAAATCTGCAACAAATGGGATGTTAAGGTCTTTATGAATGAGTTTATTTGTGACGTAATAAGGAGCATCAAGGATTTTACATAGGATTTTGGATTGTAACGATTGGATGCGGGAAGAATTTGATGGTTTGGTGGAGCCCCATAGCTCAATTGCATATGTCCAAATTGGTCTGATTTTTGTAGTGTAACTAATTTTTTGTAGTGAATGGGAAGTTTAGAGTGTTTGTCAAGTAAGTGTTGTAGCAATCGGAATCTACGAGCAGTTTCTTGTCGTTTCAGTCTTGTGTGTGGATTCCAAGTAAGTCTCTTTAAAGTAAACTATTTAAAAAACAAGTTATTAATGTTATTCAATATTTCAATTAACATAATTAAAATTTTTAAATGATATATTATAATACAATAAGTTAGTATCTTCAAATATCTTATGATTATATTTAAGGTTCTAAGTCCTCAAAGTCAATTGTTTCTTCTACTATTTAAAATTACTTCCTGAAAATTCTAGTGACAAAATTTGAATCTTACTGAGCTATTGCTATGTAAACTTAGATAGAGATTTTTTTTTTTTATATATTGAATAGGAAATATCTGTCAAAAACAGTTTAGGTTTGAGATTACTGTTTTACTATTTATAACTATAAACAATGAACTATTTTATGAATTGTAATTCTTAAATTTGATTTTTTTTTTTTCCAGACGATATGTAGCACACAGATCTGTACAACTAATCTTTTCTTCAAGTGTTATTTGGTGTTTGTGGCGAATTTTCTCACTATTTATCTAGTTATAAGCCTACGATCTACTTTCATTTGAAATATGATTAGACAAGGAATGTGCAAGTTTCCTAAATGTCATTGTAATAATCAATTGTGTGCATTGTAAATCTTTATTTAAATAATTTTTTCTTTTAAATTAGTTTTATTCATTGTATTTTTTTTAACTTCAAGAACTAAAAAGTGTAGATACAATGTGCTAAGTGTTAGTGAAAGTATTTTTGTTAACATTAAGTAGCATTTACTAGATGAAAACAGTACAATATAATGTTTCATGTACATATTTATTTCATTAATTAAAATGAATCTCACTTGTATATTGGTTTAGTTCTTATAACTCATTCTTTTTAATATCTTTACCCTTTTAACTAGATTAGAATTTAATAGTTGATGGTATAAAATTGATGGATAAGATGGTCTAAGGCTCTCAGGCCTGCATGCATCATTATCTGGGTGTCGTTTTTTGGCTGGCTGAGTGAAAAAAAAAACTTTTTCATCAAGACAATGTTAAAGAGTACACAGGCACTGTTCCGATGGCTACAATTTATTATTTAAAGTTGAGATTAGTATACTATCATCCGTAATCACCAGATTTGGTTTCCAATAACTTATTTTTATTTTGAAATTTAAAAAATGGCCTAGCCGATAAAGTTCATTTCAACGAGGTCATCACCCAAAAAAAAAAGCTATTTTGAGCAACATCCAAAATTATATTTTTCTGATAGCTTAGGGAAATTCAAGGGATGTCTTTGGAAGTGTACAAAGCTAAAAAGGAGATTAAATTAGAAAATAAAATAAAATTGTTTTTTTTATCTTCTTCTAGGGATTATTGACCTCACTCATATAACGTGATGACAAATAAAATCAGAGTTAAAATAAAGGTAGAATAAAATAATATAGGAAATCATTACAAGATATGATGGGTAAAGAAGAAATATAATTTAAATGACAAAAGATGCCTGCCTTGAAGAAGTAGGGAAAAAATTACTTTAAAATTGGTAATTTAAAATTTTTGGTTGGCTTTCAACAAATAGTTTTTTACTGTTTTCAGTTTACTGACTCAGTGAGAAAATCTTATCCTTCAATTTTATTACTAACCAAATTAACAACTATAATTTAGACTATCAACAAACATAAGTTTACGTTATGGTAGCCCATAAAAAAGTTTATGTTCTTTTGTACTGTGACATATATATATATATATATATTGAGAAAGTGAAAATTTTTGATTTCAAGTTTTTGACAGAAATACACATTTTGAGGTACCCTATGTCCAAATAACCAAGCCTACTCTACAACGAGATTGTTTGTGTGTTGGTATATTTGTGATGATGGTTTGTCAAATACAAACCAAACTGAAATTATATTTTTCAGATGGATATATGCTTGTGGTGTAACAGCAACCTTTTTGATAAAATAAACTAAAATTTTGACATAAAATCATCAAGCATTTTTTTTGACTTTCTTGACATGGCTCAAACAATTTTAGTAAAATGGCTCAACACCATTTTTCAATTTCAGGAGCTTTTTAAATATAGCTTGATTTAAATGTCTTGAAGTCTCCTCTTCCTGTTTTAAGCAAATATTTCAAAAGTGATATAGGACTGTCACACTCTGGGGGGTCTTAGTGGGGCAGGTCTGGTCAGGAAGGACTGCATTTTTTTGTGTAATGATCTCCTCTCGTGAGATTGTGACGGGTCATACATCGACCAACCTACTAGCTATAATTGTCTGTTTGAAAAGTCAGATAAGTAAGGCTACCACAAAGGGCAGGAGTGGAGGACTTCATGCCATTTTTCAATTTCAGGTGCTTTTTAAATATTGAACTATCTTAAAGTCTCCTCTTCCCATTTTAAGCAAATATTTCAAAATTGATGTAGGACCATCCCTCCCTGGGGTCTTAGTGAGGTGGGTCTAGCCGGGAAGGATAGCCTTCAATTGTTAGTTAATATCAGATAAGTTTTATTATCATTGAAATGGTCTAACAGGGCTTAAATGAAGAATATTGAAAAAATATTCCTCAAAAGTACCTTTAATGTTATTTATTTGAAATAATTTACTATCTCACATTTTTGCTTGTAGTGAAAAGTGAATAAATATAAACTATGAAAGGATTTGATTATTAACTTAAGGCATTAAGAGGAAAATATTTTTTCCAAGTTGAAAACAAATTTAAAGAAAGAAGAGGAGCAATATATATTTATTATATACCATTGAAACACCAAAGATTATAGAAAAAAATAATCTTTAACAAAGAAAGGAAATTGTGAATGACCAAAACCAAGTAAATAAAAGATCTGTTCTAACACAACTTAAGTTGGCGGGTGCAAGCATAGTTTTGCCAGTCTAATAAATCTTTTTATAACACCATAGTAATTAAATAGTGTTTAACATTCACTTGAGCTCCATAAAATCATTCTTAGTATTTTAAATATTGATTCCATGAGAATTTAGCAGACCAGTGAATTAAAGTAAATTGCTATATTTTTATATTTCCGCCATACTTTTTCATAAGAAAAATGTTAAAATTTTACATTGAGAAGTATTGTTAAAGTTACTTTTCTGAAAACTATTGAAATTGTAGTAAGGGAAAATATTTCCAAATTAAATAATACATAAATATCTAGTCTGAAACAAACGTAAGTTAATTTCGACTCGAAGTAGGGTGGTAAGCGATAGTTATGTGATGTATCCACCGCACACATCATTAATAAATCATCAATAGATTTATATATCACCAATAAAAAAAAAAATCACAACCATTAATCTTGAATTGCTGTAAAAACCCTCCAAAGGCACCAAAGCAGTCCTGAGACCATAATAAACCTTGCAATACGGTCGACAACATAAATTCTGTAAAAAAAAGTTCAACTGCTTTAATATTGAATTCAATTGCACTTTTAAAGTTTTCATGTTCAAATATTCTATAAGATATTTACTGTTGTTAGAACATTTAAATTCAATTAGATTCATAATAATTGCAGAGGGAAAAAACTATTATAATTATTATAAAAAAAAAAAAACTATCACTTACACAAAATATCTTTTCTTTCTGTACGTCATGTCATTGTCTTCGTCTTTCAAAAGATATATCCTGATGCCATCAATGGTACCTTTTAGAAAAGACTTATAGTCAAGCAATTCCATGTCAAAATCGAACAATTCCTTGTCTTTATCATTGAGACTTTTCCAGAGATCAATTGTATTATCCATCGAAAATGTCCAAGTTTTTGTGCTAAAGTATCCCACAAGATCCATACTGTTATGGATTTTATTGTACATCTGTAAAACTCTAAAAAAAATCAAATTGATGGTATAATTGTACATAAGGCTTTCTATACATCGTTTATAGTAATAAAAAACAATTTTTAAGATGAAAAAATGGCACCTAGACAAAAAGCTTTAAATGCTTGGCTTCCTTCAGATATTGAAATATGACTCAATGAAGACGTGATTAGGTTTAAAAATTAACAAATCCTAACAGATAAGAAAAAGAACAGATTAAATTGAAATAAGGAATTCTAAAATAGTTGAGGAAGCAAATAAGTAAAGACAACTTTTTTTTTCTACTCTAACTCATTTATTCGAACATTAATTTAACCAATAAATAGGTTTAACAGTGAAATTACCTGGGTTTCTTTTGTAGAATGATAAGGCTGATATCAATAACAACTGCAGGCAATATGTGTAGGAAAAATGCCAATAAGTAATAATTGAAACTACTCTTCACGTTGAACACTGATGAATAGTGCCAATAAGTCTGAGAATACGGTATTTCGGTTGCTCTCTCTTGCGGTAAGTAAAACATATCAGACCATTTTACCCTATTTTGAGGATGGCTTGTCATATTATAGATTGGAATTTCTTGCAGTCTTCTGAATAAAAGAAAATCAAATTAAAATTAGGAAATTTTAATCTATAGATGATAACAACTGATTAATGAATTAGAAGATCCCAAAACAATGACTTCAGTCTCTTGGAGGGACATACTATTTTTTTTTTTTATATCCCCTACCTGCTCACTACTAACAAACAGAGAGGGAGTAGATGGGATGTATCCTCCAGGTAATCAACCTATTCTAACCAGAATGGGAAGATTAAGATTGAAAAAAGTCAAACTTGCATCACTGCAGACTTGAGGTTGCAAAGGTGACTTCTCAACTCCCTCAGCTCGACGGCCTCTTTGAGGGAAATATTACTCTTTCTTTTTTTTTTTATGTTCTTACAGTCCCTGTAAGTTAATTATTACTACTTAAGTTATAATTTGTATTTAAAAATAATAAAATGTTGGAGATGATTAATCTGTACTTTATTATTTCAGCAGCTCAAGAAATAAACAAATCCCTAACAGATCCTGACGAGTTCAGGGCCTAAATTCGCATAAATACAAATCAGATTATCTTGTTAAATTCATTTTAAATTATAATTTTTTGCAATGGGTTTTTTAATAAGAAAGTTCCTAAAGCCTCCAAATGAATTCTAGTAAATCAGATAAACATTGGCCTTTTAAGAAGAACAACATAAAACTTATTAGTGTTTCTCATATCCACCACCAACAGTGCTTGTAATTGCCCCTCATCTCTAATATATAACAATTCATCTTCTAATAATATCCTAACCATGACTTTGATTTTATTTATTTATTTACTATTATAAATTATTAGTTTACTATGCCTTATATTTTATAAGATTAAAAAAAATTATCAATCTAGATTTCAGAAGTATGCTGTGTATCTAGACTTTCACTAACATTATATTAAGGCAGTCAAGTGGCTTTTCTCAAATAATTTTCTCTCAAAATATTTTTCTGTTATTTTCAAATTAAAAAACAAAAATATGAATGAATGATCTACTCATGATATCAAATGAATAATTTACTCGTTTATTCCACATCATTACCTGCATTTAGCTGTTTTGTATCCTACAGCAAGTAGGCAATTCACCGTCATGTCTGCTGGTATCAATTCTCCTTTATCATCTTTGTTCAACTTGATGACACGGATCACTCCAGCGTAACTTCCAGCTGTCATTCCTATTGGTCCATAAATGTGATCCACCCAGTTAGGAATGGGTTCGCTTCTTGTTGTGAGTACTATCAATGGAAAATTTTAATTTTAAAATCAGTAACTAAAAATAGTTTCAGAAGATAATTCAGAATCAAAATATTTCAAGGGTGGAAAAGTTTTTTATTTATATAATATTTACTTCAAAATCTAAAAGCCCTTGTAGCTTCTACTTCAGACTTCTTCTAAGATTTATGGTTTGGGCTTTAGTCCATCTTTGAAATCTTTCCTTACAATATATAAATCTAACTAAGCAATTATCCTAATTCCTTTAAATTTTTCTATACAAAAAGAATTTTCATAATTTTTCTTAGTTATATAGTAATGATGGGGAACTGGTAGGGCATGGTCATATAAAAACTATCACAGTATCTTCAAAAATACATTAAGTAAAGTGGCAATTACTAAAATAAATATGGTTATTTATTATTGGGAAAAACAAATGTTCAACCTTTAAAATGATTTATTAAAAAAAAAAAATGAAAGTATGTATTTAAAAAATAGGAGACCTTAGTTTTAGGAATACTTTTGTATTTAGTTTAACACTTTATTTAAAACACGAAACTGTTGATTAATATTTAAAACTCACTGATTCCAGGTCTCATGATAGATAAAGGTAACCCGACACCATTTTTGCTTATATTTTCCTCAGCTACTGCTTTTGTAAACACATACGTGTTATTCCATTTTCCAATGATACTGTAAATAAAAACCATATTTTCTTAAACTTAACATTATAATGAAATATGATAAAAATTAAAAATAGCTGTGTATATTAATACAAAAAATTGAATTATACCGACAAAATAAAAAAAAAAATACAGCTTAAAACTTAAGGACTTTGGGATTTACAGCTTAAACTTCAAGTGCCAATAACCCCTTCCTAGGAGTAGAAGCCTGACCACACCTGAGGGAGAGAGAAAGAGGATTTTCCCAACGGAATCAACATTACAAAGAAAATCCTTATCTTTAGTCTTTTTGGTGTGAGCATTCCTTGTAAAAGATTTTAACTCCTTACCCATTTCTCAATAGCCCCCATTTCTGCAACATCCTATTTGATACTTTACCATCTTTAAGTTCCTTGTATAATATTTACTATAAGATCTAATTACCCTCAATCGGAATATTTTAATTTAATTTCTATTTTCAATATTTTTGCAATGATTTTTTTAGTCAAAGTCAGCTTTTATTAATTTTGTAATTATTTGAAATGATATTACTATTTTTTTAATTAATGTTTTGTCTGTTATGAAAGTTGAGTAGAGATTACTTCATATTTTTAACATTTTTATGATTAGAGATATCTTGTGTAATTTTTGTGCAGGTTAATCATCTGTACCCTCTTCCATATTTCTAATATATTTTCCTAATTAATTTTTATTATAAAGTCCAAATTTTATATTAGAACCATCATAGGCTTCGATAACCTTTTTAATATTATATATAAACCAATGACAAATATAACTCTGTAATATAATTGAAATAGAATAAAATAAAAATGGAGTGGAAAATTTAACTTCTTCAACAATACAATTTAAAACATTAATTTCTTAATCCTTTGAAGAGAATTTTACCTTTGAATTAGAGAATAAAGACAAGATGTAACAAATTTAATGTTAGATTTGGAAAATATTTTAATAATACGCCAAGAACCATATTAACACAAGCTGAATTAGAATCCCATTCTTATTAAATAATCATGCATCTGCAAAAAACAAGATAAATTGGCCAATAAATATACAAATGAATTAAGTCTGTACCGCAACAACCCACGATGGCTCAGAGGTACAGTACTTTGTAAGGAAATACTGTTACTAGACCAAGGTTGTGGTCAGAATCACGCTCGACCAACAGATTTTTACCCAATTAAGGGTAACCATTTTATGAGGCTAGGTGGAACCTGGAGGGCTCCCAAACCCACAGGCAGACTCACGGCTACAGTGAACAGATAATAATTATCTCCCACAACTGGATTCTAACCAGGGTCCTTGAAGTTAGTAGTATACTAATAAATAAAGACATTAAATAATGTTATGATATTCTTGTTCCTTCTGGGTTTTTTTTGTAGCCTTCTTACTTCATACTTTTATTTTTGATGAATTTTATATTAAAAGAATGTTCCATCTTAAAAATTGGCTTTTCAGTCTGTCTGTACATTTTCAGATGTTGATTTTTTTTTTTCGTAATTTGTTTTTTTTCATCAATATCCTTAAATAGTTATTTAATCGTGACTTTAATCAGAATTTTTTCATATTTTAAATCTTTAAAAGATTGATTCTTGATACATTGTTTACTTTGTATTGACTTATACACTTTATTTAAAATTAATAATGCATCATCAACAATCAATAATTTTAAAGGCTTGAAACCGGAAACAATTTTGATGAAAAATCACACAAAAAGTGACCATTAAATAATTATTTAGGGGTAAAACTCTAGATAAAAGAATAATCACCTGAAGATGGACAGAACATCCAAAGCTTAGAAAGGAATATTCTATTGACACAAAATTAATAAAAAATAAAAGGTCAAAATAAGAATAATAAGGTTGAAACTTAATACACAGAAATAAAAATAATTAATAAAAAATATCATAAATTGGTGCCTTTGAATAAGAAAATTACTTAATGGATAATTTTCAATTTAAATGAAGACGTTGTTATTAAATCAGACCAAACCAAGAGATTAGAAACTGTTTAAACAGGACTATGAATCTTACAAGTTACATTGATGATAAATGCAAAACCTGTGAAATGATAAAAACATATAGAATAATCAGAAAAAATAAAGCATAGGTTAACCACATTATAGTAATATATAATATAAACAACCACATTAACAAAATTGTCCTTTTACTTCTCCTCTTGTCACTCCTCCTACTGTGGCCAAGCTTTAAGGAAGATCTTAAAATCAATAAGGAATCATAATTTAGAGAAAAAAATCATTGAATTACAGATAAAGAATCACAGCATTTACTAATGTAAGAATATAAAAGTTGTAAATATTAGCCTATTAAGCTTTGGCTCTATAATAATGAAATTAATAATCAATAAATTCAGTAAAAATTTTATTTATTTATAAAATTTTTACTACACTAAGATTTATATTAATCTATAATTCTTCGATAGGAGCTGACTCTTACAATGGTGTCATGACATTCAATAATTCAGGGCTTAAATTATCTGCCAAACTAATGAGCCCTTCAGAAGAAATTGGGGTATCATAAAACTCCTCTCTGATTTCTTTCCTTGGGCAATGGCTGTAAGCTGTTGAAATATGAACCACAGACTGAAAACAAAAAAATTAAATGATTGATGATATAACGGAACAAGATAGTATACAGTAATATAAATAAATATTCAGTAATAATAATATAAATATATATTATATAATACTTATTATTATATTAAATAATAGTTATCTAAAACCGTTACTGCTTCAACCCCTGAAGAGTCAGGAGTTGATTACTTTGTAAGGAAGTATTTTTTTTGAACAACTGTTATACAAGGAGGTGATTTGTTCAAGATCAGGCTCAACCATTGTGTTTTTCCCAATTTTTAGAGGTTGACTGTGCCCAAGGAGGGCACCTGAATCTACAATATTGACTCGTGGCTACAGAAACATAATAAATAATTATTTGTGAGCCGGATTCCAAACCAAGTCCTGGGAGTTAGTAGCACAGCACCTTACTCATTAAACTACCCCAATCCCCAATTAAATAATTAATAATCAGTATTGATAATGATTAGCACTTATTGAATGTAATTATCGATTCTTTTTTTAATATGAATACTAATAATTATTAAACAATAATTAGTATTTATAGTATATATTGTTATCTATAAGTATATACATCAATAATATTACTACATATTATATTATATACTAATATAATATACAAAATTATATAATAGTATAAAATAATATAATATACTATACAGTTGGTCACATCTAAGTTTTTTCCTATTAATTATCCAGAAGGATACTTAAAACTATTTCACAAAATGAATGGTGTATGATCTACCTTAATCATTTTCTTTTATTGTTATAGATCTGTTTTATAGTTTATTACCAAGTGATCTCCAACTAATTCGTTCTGTCTTTTAATATCTTGGGTTTTTTCAACATAATTTTGCTCACATGAATTTTTTTTTGTTTTATTATTATCTTTCTATATCAGAAGAGTAGTGAGATGAACTAATGGTCACTAAGAATGTCTACTAGCTCTTCATTGAGGTGTTTTATTAGAAGTAGGCTTATATTATCAAATTTACTCTACTTTAAAAGGTGTTCTATTACGTTTTTTTTTTTTTTTTTTTTTTAGTTTTGTAGGAAGTTTTGAAGACATAAATCTCAGAATGAAAAGTTAATTTATTTTAATTTTTTCTAATCCTTTTTTCTATACTTGGCAAATTCATCAACTTTGACTATAATAAAGAGAATAATTAACGAAAAAATTAATAATAAGCATAATTTTCTCAAATTAATTGAATCAATTGACAGCAATACCTCTAGGTTCTTCATCTTCTTGCACAGTTGAAGAATGGCCTGGGTTCCTCGAACATTGATCTTGGTAGCAGTGGATAAGGGCTCGTCGAACTTGACTGTAGCAGCTCCGTGGAATACAACTTGAACTTTCTCCATCAAGTGTTCGGCATCGGGTGAAGTTAACCCCAGCCCAAGCTCTGACACGTCGCCCAATACGATCTTTAATCGCTCCATGAAAACTGGATCTTCTTTCTTTAGGCTATGGAATAACTATAACAAAATGTGAGAATCTGTAATAAAGTAGGATTTGTTTGGGATTATTTTTACTTACCTATATATGAAATATACAGTAAAGGGAAGTATTACGATCGTGAAAAATATCGAATTCGAGTTTTCGATCGAAATTTACTTTTTGGGATCCCCTGAGTCCAAATAACCAGTATTTCGTGCAATTTTGTATGCACGTTGTCAGCCTAGCTCAAGGAAAACAAAACTGAAATTTCATATTCAAGATTGATATAAACCAGGGATGTTACAACTTTTTCGATAATGCTGACTGCCCGCGAGTGCTACAATAAGAATAGACTTTTTTATATTTTTCGATTTTCTCTAAAACGGTTCTTTGACACCCTATAACTTTTTTACTATCAACATTAGGGTTTGTTTAAGAAGAATGATTTTTACAACTCGCAGTGGGGGAGGCGTGAGGGGCTACCTGAACACCTAGAATTTGTTTGGTCCAAATATTTTGATCGATAACCAACAGTTCTGTTAAGAGTTCTCGTAGATGGTTCTGTTTTTAGATAGTATATTTCGTGTCTTACACAACAGAAAAGTTTGTTAAAATTATTGAGAACTCTAGGACTGTTAATTAGGCTACCAGAACTAGAAATTCAATTGTTCTGGCAAAGAACAATTGAAATTACCAATTCATTTATCTAATTTTCTATTGTTATGTTACACCCATCCTTAATGTCATAGGAAATGAATCCCATTACACCTTGAGCAATGATATTCTTCATTCTGACGTGAAGGGCGCATGTTTTAGTGAAAACTTTTTTTTTTAATTCTAAATGATAATTAGTCAATTTAATATTACTGTCACGATACAATTAACAAACATACACATGGTAAAAGGTTGGAGCCATTATACACTCATTACATAACAAATAGAACTAAAATAACCAATGATTCGTGAGCTTGACGCTAATTAGAAATCATCATTAGATTATGTTTACATTATTCTGTATTTTGTTCAATTAAAGAGTTAGATTGTTCAGAGGGTGATGTTTTTTATCTTCAAAAACTTCTAAGGTAACAGTTAGAGGCGCTGCCATGGTGTAACTGTACGACGTTTGTTGTCGTGGCAGTTCCACTCACTATCAGTTTTTTTGAAGTCTCAGTCAATGCCAAATTGACGAACACTTATGTACACTTTGAGAAAGTCGTCTAACAGCGCAAATCGGAGTAACTTAACAAAGAAAAATTGTAGAGGTTTCCGTACAAAATTTGAATAGTTATACTAATTAATACAATTTTAATTAATATACATGATAATATTGGGTCATTCCACATGAAATGCCCGTTTTTCTTATTTCCGAAATCCAAAGTGGGATCAGTGGACACTTGTACCTTTATCTTTACAGTTATAATGAGCCGTTATTAATGTTCTCTTTTCATATATTGTGTACTATCATTACAATCGGTTGCACATTGAAGGATTGCCTTTTTTTTGTTATGATCTCCTCTTGTGAGATTGTGACATGTCGTACATCGACGAACCTACTCGCTATAATTGTATATTTGAAAACACACAGATAAGTAAGGCTACCATGGAGGGCGAGATCGGGGAGGGTTTCATGCCGTTTTTCAATTTCAGGCGCTTTTTAAATATTGCTCGATTTAACCATGCAGGGTTTCATGCTGTCAATATGGATATGAAGACATTTTCATTGTAAAAAGGGACCAAAGATAACCTATAAATTCAATCTTCGTTCTAGAATTTTTATCAGAAACATTTTTATTAATTAGACCTATATAACCTAGACTTAGAAGACCTAATGTCTTCATAAATATATATTTGTACTATTAAATCAAAAATAAACTTCTAAACTTTATTAACGATATTTGAAACAATGTATTTACACCGAATCGATAGAATTTTAAAATCTTTAAAAAAAGAGTTAATTATTGAATCGATGAACTTAGGGGATTCCAATGAAGGCGATGAACTTAGCCTACTGAGGAAGAAAACCCTTACCAAACAGTTGTAATCGTCTTTTCCTTGTGTGACTGTTTTCATTAATTTGTATTCTGACATGATTTTAATGGTTTACATTTACTTAGTTCTCAAAAAAAAAGTTGTTGGCACAATGAAATTATGTATGACTTATTTGTATTGTTCAAGCCTTACCGCATCTCGACACTCTTTCCCTCGTATTTATCCGCGGCCAACAATAAACACATCACATATTCCAGATATTTGACTAACTCCTCCACGCATTCCTCCAAATATCCCAGGATTATTACAACTGAAGGCATAATTTTATTCATTAACATATTTAAAATAAATAAAAAATATTTGGAGATACTGACCTTACTCTCGGTTAGCTCCTTTAGCCTGTGATGAGGATCTTTGGACTTCTTGGTACGAATGATGAGATATATCATCGCTGGTTTGCACACTCTTAGCAACTTCTCTATAATCAACTTTCCCAAGAGACCTGTAGCTCCTGTGAGTAGGACATGCTTGTCTTTGTAAAATTCACATATTTCTGAAGAACCTTTTTGAGGCTCCATATCATTCTGAAAAAAAATTATACATCATAATATAAGTTACGGGATGGCCAGGCACAATATCAGCCGTAATCCTAACTCCCCTCGTAAACAAACAGGCAAAGTGCATATAAGAGGAATTAAAAGGAGTAATTTCCTCCCAAAGCTATAATATTCCTTACATATCTTTCTAATTGCATCCTAAGAACAACCCATTTCCCAATCCTTTGGAAACATTCCATTATAATTCTCTTTCCAAAACCAGGAAAACCTCCTAATAATCCTG
>NW_027106788.1:78401-108697 GCF_000696795.3 Halyomorpha halys
GTGTCCCTTTTTCCCTTTTTTTTTATTATCATCACCAGACTTCACATAAGTTATACATACATATACATGGCAGGTATAGTGTATATATCTTCCAGAGTGAATAGGTCTTTGCCACCATTTTGTTTCTTTTTCCCGATTCGATTTTCTAATTAAAAGCACATATAAATGGTATTTTGTTTTCCATTTCAAATTCTTTGGTAAAATTTAATCTGACAAAAACAAATCAATAAAACGATAACGCAACTACATATAAAAATAGGGCCACTTTATCCAAACTTTACACCATTACGAAAAATAAAGACAAAAAAGTCCTAACATCACTCTATTATATTTCATACACTTATGAATCCCCTTTGAAGAGAACTGCAGGAAATCCTATTTTGATAATTCAGAACAAAAGAAGGGTATATCAACACAAATATAGTTGTACCTCTATAACAAACCAGACCAAACTGGTCTCAGCACACATTTTAGATAAACAAAACATAAATTCAAATTTGAAACACCAAAAATCATACATTGGGAAAAATACAACTTTAAGCGAAATTTAAAATCATTAAACCAATGTGTAAATAACTAAACATATTCAATTAACCTATCTACATCCATAAATCCAGCAATTGCTAGTTATAGGATATAAAATGCACGCTCATTATCGCACGATGACTTTCGGTAAAATGCAAAAGTTTATCATTTTCTTGAAAAATACGACAAAAAGAGAATCTAGTACTGATGGTATATTTAATATAATTGATTATTGATTGTCACTTACAGACTACCCCAGTCTCACACCTTGGGGCTCTTTCATAATAAAAGCGAATCGTATTAGTCAATAAATACAAGTACATAAAATATAAAGTACAATCACTAATACATTTTGTTTCCTGATTGGAACGACTATTAGTTATTTTACATGAGTTTAAAAGTAAAAAATTATCTGGCAGAATGTTGTAAGTCAGTGAAATTGTACCAAATGCATGGTATTAGTTTGTACTTTATGATGAAACAGGGCCCTGGTCTGGATTTAAATAAATTATGATATAAAATTCCCTTACCACTTGTTGCTGTATGGTTAAGTTACTTCTCTGATACTGGGCTGTATTCGGTTGATAATAAAAGATCGTCATGCAAAACTCCGTTTAATATTAGGTTGGAGGGGGTTTGTGGTTCACACGATCCTTTGATAAAAATTCCTCCGCCTAACAAGGGCATTTTGGAAATTAGTTATCCTTGATAATACCACGTTCATACAAGGGCCGATCCAAAAACATCTTTAAGGAGAAGAGAAAAAAGAATTCTTCCAATTACATAGGTCAGTAAAACTTCCTCAGTTTGTTTCTTTTTATACATATTATCTTCTTTATCGAAACTATCTTTTTTTTTTGGAAATGTCTGTTAATTAGGCAGGAAATTAATTTTATCTCTTTTTTTTTCTCACCCTTCTATTTATTTTATAATCTCAAACAAAACCAATACATACCACAAAAATAGGAATATACATAAATACCCTTTCTTTGCCTGAAGGGCATTTTAAGGTAGGTTGTGGGATCCGCTGTGTGCAGGGGAGCACTGTGGTGCTTACTCGCTGTCTTTACATTTAAATTTTACATTAATTTATCTTTTTTTCTACTCACCTCCTTTATTAAATAGATAAATAACATTATTAATATATATCTACATATATACATACGTAATTGGTGCCCTTCCTTTGCCAAACATGCATTATAAGGGATAGGGCTGGGTCCACTGAAGGCGGGGTTTACAATATTGGCCCAGGAGCCGCTGGCCGGGGGGTACAAAGAACGGGGAAAGAACGCTCCACTAGGGGGCTAATTTTTTTTTTTCGTACCCTCCATTGAAAATAAGATGATGTGGTACAATAATGTCAGTTGAAGTGTGCTGCCTTCTTCTACCCATGGTTATTTTAAGGGCTATGTCGAGTGTACACTGTGTGTGCAGAATCGATGGTTTGGCAAATTTTACCTTTTTTTTTTTTTCTTTTTTTTTTTTTTTTTTTCATACCCTCCTATAATGATGTTATTGAATATCTGGTACATACATATAGGAGGTATGCTATATGTATATCTGGATGATGATACCTTGGATTGCCTTTTGGCATTATAAGGTTAGGTGAAGGGTCCATTGAAGGTTGTTACGTGGTTGTCTGACGCTAGTGGATTATTGGAACGGGGAGGGGCCGTTCCGCTGGTAAAAGGAGAGAAGTTTGGCAAATTTTACCTTGATTTTCATAAGCTATTGATTTATTGTTTGAAAATAAGTTCTACGCGACGAGCTGTTATTTAAAATAGATGTATACCGGAAGGTGTTTTTCGTTTGCGTAAGAGTCAACTTTTGAACTTCACCTTCTAAGATTTTATTCAAATTTTACACAGATTTATAGGTATAGACATGGAAAAATGTGAAATGACATTGAGGTATGTCCACTCGTTATGTATTACGGAGCTGTTAATTCCTTATAAATAGGCTAAAAAAAAAACAGACGTCAAGTTTTGCAATCGCTGTAGAAGCTTTCCTAATTTAGCTAGAGATATGGAATGGGTGTCATACAGTATATTCCATCACCTTTCATATGATGTGCAACGCAACATAGGTTTAACATTTATCAAAAGCTAATTTAAAATCATTATTTTAATTTTCTTAGAATAGTATCCTTTAATAATACCCCACTTATCCCCGTTGAACATATCCGTAACTGAGGACTACATCTGGACCAATGACTGACATGGAATCCTCTTTATCATATATTTGTAATTGTAATTATATATAAATAAAGAGGATTTGAAAATAAAAAATGGAATCCTCATACAAGACTGAAAAGACAGGAAACTGCTCGTCGATTCCGATTATTACAACATTCACTAGATAAACGGTCTAAACTTCCATTCCATTACAAAAGACTGATCTACATGACTGTTATAAGGCCTATCTGGACTACGGAGTTGAGCTATGGGGCTCCACTAAACTCTCGAATCCAACTCTTACAGTCCAAAATCCTTAATGCTCCTTACTTTGTCACAAATCAAATCATCAATCAGGACCTCAATGTTCTATATGTTGCCGATTTGACCAGAACCAGATACCAATCCTTCCATGATAAACTTCCTAACCACCCAAACCAACTCGTTTCTAGCCTGGCTTCTCCTTCATTACCTAATAATCCTCCTAGGCGTCTGAAAAGTGATGGCCTCGAGATATTCTCCTCTAAAAATATTTTTGGAGTTCTATCAATGGGTAGATTCTCCACATGTTTATATCATGTCATTATATAGCTTACAGCAAATTAACTCGATGTACATATATACTTATACAGTTGTAAATAGCAATAAATAAATTATTGAAAAAATAGATCAATAAAAATTTTCTCAGAAAGTAGATATTTTAAAATCATAAATGATTCAGTTAATAAGTCTGGAGATTTATCAGGAGATACTTATATTTTCACAACCTTCTGATTCCATTGAATAATTTTTCACCAATATTTTCTGTGTGATTTTGGGAATTGATTGAATTCATGAAAAAAGAACGGTGTAAACATCAAATATGAACTTTAAAAGCTCACATTTTAGCAAATTTGCTCTACTTTAAGTAATGCCCAATTAAATTTTTTAGTGTTGTTGATAGTTTCAAAGATATGGTGCTCCGGATAAAAAATTAATTTTTTTTTAACATTCTGACGTTTTTTTAACAGCAGTTCTTTTCTTTTTCAGTTTTTCCTTCTTACTATTGGAAGAATCATCAATTTTGACTAATAACTAAATAAAACTGCAATTAAAGTAATAAAAAATTGGGGTGAAATAATTGTTTGTTTTTTCCCTGGGCTCTTGGACGATAATTATTGCAAGATATGTTTGATCCTGGAGAACATCCGACTGGTTTGAAAAATTGAGCTCTTTCTTTAAAAGTTTTGCTCATTGACATTTTTCATGTCGAAAATCATATAAGTTTTGAATTCAGGCAAGAAATGAAAAACAGTTTTGAGCTCAGAATAGAAAATATTTTATTTCCATTGGCATTTGATGCCTTAGACATACAAATTTAGTTCCGTGCCTGTTTGTGGCCAAATTTGTGTTTGGACATGATCAATGGAGACGTCTATCCAATGTTGATGGAATTTCTGGTTTTCCATGAGATGGTCTCTAATTTGCCTCGCATCGATTTTATCTATCTCCAGCTACTACTTTCGCTTATGGATGGGCTGACGTATTTTCTTTGGCATGCCTTTATCTCGAAAACGGTTTGTCTGATTTAGCCAAAATTTGGAAGGAAATTGATAATTATTACAGAATTATATCGTATAAATTATATAAGATACCATCCTTTACTCCTGCTTAATCGTGCGTAAAAACATCTTGAAACGCATGTTTCACAAACGGCGCTTCCCGTAGATTCATTCCCAAACGTCAAATCAATAAAAAAAATAATAAATAAATAAAATCCATCATAATCAGAAATACAGGTAATCGCGTACCTACTTAGTATAAATGGTGAGGAAGCTATACTGATCTAAGCACTCAGCATTCTCCTTGAGAAAGAACATTTCGTGAGACCCACAATTATCCTTAGCGCGGTTGAATATGTAGGAAAAGAAGAAAAGACTTTGCTTGTATATTTTTTCTTTTAACTTTAATAGTTTAGAACCCGGTCAGTCACAATGACTATCAACATTCAAAAGCCCGACTGACGCTTGCAGTGTGGAACAGATAGGATGTTTAGTCATTATTTTGGTATTTGCTTACAAGAAAATAATTTATTTCTCCTATGTTTATATAATTGTGAATGATAATTATTAGGAATCACGTCGAGAATTTCCAAAAAAAAATAAACTATGACATATGGACTATTGAAATACTTCATCACGGTTTGGTAGTATTAATTTATTATTAACTTTACAACGTAATATAAATAAAGAAATTCCTTTGTCTCATATAACTTTGCATGAAAAATAGTATAACCCGCCAGTAAGTCTGGTCCGTTTCAATTGTTTTAATATTCATAACTACGTCTTGTTTAACACACACACACAAATTTACATGAGAGGATAATTACTGTTTTGCATAATTATTAGTCACTAAAAGATTTATGTTACTATAATTGGTTTCGTGCCGACCCTAGAAACGTCCTTCCATGTAAAATCATCTCCCATTGTAATCTAATGTAAATCGAAAAAAGGATTTGGAATATGATGCTTAAGGTGATAATCACTATACTAATCTATTTAAATTGGTCTATGTTTCTGCCTTAATTAGACATCTATCGAGGAAAGATATTATCATGAAGCTATATGTAAGGAGTTAATCAGTGTATGTCAGATGTTTATATGGTATAAGAAAGAATTGATACTTAGATTAATCTTAATTTATTAGAGAATCAGTTAATTAAAATTAATTGCTAAAATTCGTTGGCCTAATTTTTTTGGTCAATGATTTAATATGTTTGTCTTATTAGCTTATGTATATAAAAAGTATGTATATAATTATGCAGCATTGTATCAAGTTGTAGTATTTATGTATAAAAGTTTGTACATATTATAGAAAAAAATAATAAATATAGACCTTGAAGGAGCCTTAAGTAGCATACTAGTAGTACAGAAAAAATGGCTTAAAATTTGGCTGAATGTAAAGAAGAAGTACATATAAATCTGACAATGGATTCTAATGTGAAAAACCCATTGCTGCTATACATTTTTTAGTTTTATTGCCAATATCTCCATATAAAGCATTGCATTTTGCTGTTATATTATTGTAAACTACTAACTAGTGCATTCACTGAGCCCTAATATATTTTAATATATTATATATGTTCTTTATTTGGATCTTAATTATGATATAACGTGTTATTTTATTAAAATGTTATATCATAATTAAGATCCAAATAAAGAACATATATATATTATATATGTTCTTTATATTTAATAATTTCTAAGGTACAGTTTTTCCAGAACTTATATTTTTCTTCTCCCTAAAAAAACAAGAAAATTTTGTAAATTTCTTATGTCAAATAGTATAAAAACTATCATTTTTAAGAAAATAATCATTATGAACTACTATATATTATGTTCAATGAGCCCTGACAGAACCCTTTAACTTTAATACTTTTCAAACATCAATTTTTTCCAATGAGAAATCAACATCTTGCGAATTCATTCTGACAAATATCTTGGAAACTCGGACTCTTACAGAGGTGTTCATTATAAACTACTTTATGGTGTGTTTAACGACCTTAACATTGGGCCCTAATATATATCTATACATCAAGTTGTTCCTGAGGTATCGAACCATTCTCAAAATGACTCATTTCTAATCTGTTTCAAAATGTCAGAATCATGTAAAAAAATTAATCATATTTCACAAAATATTGTAACTCATTAATAATAAAAAAAAATGTTGGTGTTTGAAAAATATTGAAAGTAAAGAGGGCTCAAATATTAGCAAATTTACACTACTTTAAAAAAGGACTTAATCCTTTTCTTTCAACAGTATAAAATTACTTGAGATGAGATATATTCCTGTCCACATACTTGTTATATACCAAAATTAGCACAATTTAATCCTTTAAATTTATACACTAAGCAAGAAGTAATTCATTAGGAGTTATTGGCTACACACCTAAAAATATAAGTAATACTAGGCTACGCACCCCCAGGGTGTGGTCAACTTATTACTATCATCTTTTGTGAACAGTTTTACATTAAAATCCACTGAAAGAATCAATTTACAATTACTTCTTAGATACCTTGCAATTTTTTTGGAAGATTTTACCCAAAGACTCAAGGAGCCTCAAAAACTTTTTATTACCAATAATTTTTAAAGTAATTTTTTTTTATTTTATTCATTTTGCCAGTAAAGCTTTTTTCATTTATTTGATTATTTTCATTCCCTCTAGAGGATAGGGCATCGACAACTGCTATCCACTGGTTCCAACTAAGAGCAATCCTTGCTTCTTACCAACCTGGCCTAGGGGTTCCGTTGTACCACTGTAGGGCAGTTTCCTCTATAGCACCATTTGGTAAAGCTTTCCTAGTAATACACAGTAGTTCTGCATATTTAAGGACTCTTCACTTCCTAAATATCCTTTCATTGCTAGGAGGGGACTGTGATATATAATATAAAAAGTAATATAGGAAATATTAAGGGTGCCAAAAAAGATAAATACCATGAGATTGCTTTATTATAAACTTAATAAATTTTCTTTTCATTTTCACTATATAATATAGTCTATGGTTATTCCGATACGATTTACAAATATTTTTTGCCCAGTCTTGCATTTCAGTAAAAAATGTAAAGAGTAATACAAATTTTATGAATAAATGTATGGCGTGTATTTTTTTCATATGTGTTCACATAAGAATAATATAACTTAGGATAGAAAAGTAAAAGTTTTTCCAGATGTCAGTTAAAATCTGAATAAATGAAATAAATAAATATTGAGAAATGACCTAATTTAACTATGAACCTGTGGTAACTTAATTTTAGGAAAAATCCTTTGGCCTGTGAGTAAATAAAAAAACTAAAATGAGTAGTATTTTGTTAAAAATTGAATTTAAAAAATGGTTTCATAGATTTTGTTTAAAAATTATTAACAGTTTATGTGTATAAAATGGATTTATGAAACACAAACACTTTAATGATCCCACCAAAATTTTATCTTGTGATCATTTATTATTATCTAACTATCCAAGTAAAAAACAAAATATAAGAATGAGTCAATTTTTAAAATTATGTTATTGTTTGGATTTTATCATCGGTTTCATAATGCATATTAACTAAACTGATAACTATTATATTTTAAAGCAATAAGTACAACACAACTTCATTGTACAAAACACTGTTATCACTTCGTAGATCGTTACATAGTTCAAACAAATTAAACATACCTTATGTGTTATGACCTACGTTATGTACGTATGAACAATGAACAAGGTATTTATCCACGTTTATTTTACAACCTTGTAGAAGTAAAAAGAACCAGAACTTGCGGTATCACTTCTAATTCAAATTGTTCGTAAACAACACATAAACAATAAATCATCAATAGAGACCAATCAATCGTAAGAACAAAATTAACGTATGTCAAGCAAAACTGAAAAGGTACTAGCAAATGCAGTATTGAACTTTGATAAGAGTTGGTAACGTTGCTGTTGATTATTTATGGCTTTCAAGAAACTGCCTGATGCTATCTCGGTCCCTGGTCAACCAAGCTGCGTTCAGGCGAACCGATTCTACAGCTTGGCTGATGCTACGATCCAAGCAGCTTGTATCTCTTGATGCAAAAAAGCTTTCAATTTCATCTGCCATTTCAAAAGTAGAAAAGTTTTCAACAGTATTCTTCACAAGGCGAGCCATGAGAAAACCTCCCTAAAAATAATTTAAAATAAATATCATTACAGATAACTAACAACCTTACTACTAATTGCTATAGACAATATAATTTATATAATATAATTAGTAGTACTATAATGCAGGGACCCCCCACCCAACTAATATATCTTGAACCAGTGATCACCAAAGAAATTCTTTTATATGCTGAAGATAAAAAATTTTCATCAAAATATTGTAGTTTTAAATTTTTTAAAAAATATTTAATAATAAATTGAAAAGATAACTGAATTTGTTTAAAAACAATAATTTATTTACATCACATTATCTTATATTTATCTGCCAATCACCATAATTTTATATGGCCTACTGTAGATCGACAAGTTTTCAATAAAATATATATATAAATATTTTTTTAAATAAAAATTTATCTATATCATATTTCATGTTTTTTTATTACTATTGTTTTGGTTTTTCCCTACCTGACTGAGTTATATCTATAAATTTTCCCACAAGTATAAAAGGACAGTGTAAGGTAAGGTAATTATATTTCTAATTTTGAAATACAGTCAACTCCCCATTATCCAGAGGTTGATTATCTGCAGTGACAAATGAAAAAAAATATTTTTTAATGAGCAAACGCAGAAACGGTGAAACAAACAAAACGTTTAAATATTTATTATACTAAGACTAAAATCATCATTATAAACAATTTTGTTTTTTAATCTATTCCTAAAATAACTCATAAAACAAGTTTTTTATCTGAAATTTTCAAAACTAAAAAATATTTCCTTAACAGATTATAATACCCTTTTATTTGTTTTATCATTTCTGAGAGTACTTATCAAAAAAAGTACTGTGAAATACAATCAGAGTTATTACCTAGAGGATGTAACAAATAAATTATAAAAAATAATAATAAGTGTCATAAAAATTTGGAGATGTTAAGTATATTCTCTAATAAAATATGCGATTGTAATAATATATATAGATGAAATGCAACAAACCTCATATCTGCTATGAAGATCAGTCCAGTTGTGCTTCAAAAACTCCCAGGCTAGTTCTCGACCGCCTTTGTCTAATGCCACAGAAATTATTACAAATACCTTGTCCTGAGGCCGAACTTCGTCCTGAAAGAGAAAGGAGAAAGTAGGATTCAAATATTATTAAGTAGCATTCAATGATTTAAAAAAAAACCTTAGTAGACCCAGAGGTTCCATACCGATAAAACCCACTATTTTTTTATCCCCTAATCATTTCTGACTACAGAGAGGAGAATGAGTTTATACTACAGGTATTGTGTAGCCTTTTAAATCCTACGGTAACCTCATCCTTCTTCAGTCTTAATGTTCTTTGCAATATTCTGTTTTAAAAAACATAAAGATTTCATTTCTTTAAAGGTGAACTGCCAAATTTCACATCTGTTAGGAATATTACCATGTATTCTTGAAGATTTTCCTTTATTATATTTTAAGGGTGTAAAAAATAAAATAATCATAATATTCATTTATTATCAAGATATAAATTATACCCTTAAATACCAGTAACTCCTAAGTAATTTTGCAACTGTGAAATAATAGGCATTATCCAACTTTAAGGGATAACTTCAAGGTTTTTCATTTATCCTAGTCCCCAGATGCTAAAATTTTTTGTACGTGTTCCCATATTCTCCCTGTAATATCTATATTAATTATTGAAAATAACACCAATTCTGATACAAAACATATATTTTATTATTTGAATTTGTTTCAAGACCTACTTCAATATCGGCATTCATCAATCTTTTCATGGATTTAATAGTGACATCTTCCACAAAAGTTCAAATCAAAGCAAAGGTATTTCAAAACCCATAAATTATCTTTCCAGAGCTAAGTTAAACCAAATAAGTAACCATGTTTCATAAAATTATAAATCTTAAAAAGCACAAAATTGATAAATAATAAATACAATTTTAATAACAAATTACACTTACAGACATCGCAAAGTCCAGTACTTTAGATAATATCTTGGTATCTTTAAAGGCACCCAATGATCTGGAAATTCTTTCCTTTTCCTCTTGCAGTGTTTCTTCTTTATACATCTAAAAAACCGAAGTGATAAAATAAATATAAATATTTTGTGTTACATTATCTTAGGGTAATTTTACTAAGTTAAGAAAGATTATTGATTTTAGATTTAATGGATGGGCATTTCAATATGCAAACAATTTTTTTAAGAATGTAGGAGGTAAAAAATGATGCTGGTTTGTTATTAGACAACTGACGTGCCCATGTCTTAAATTCCGAATTACCTGAACTTTCGCAAATTAATTAAACTGCTTTGTTTACTAAAAGTAAACAAGTTACTTAAAGTAAAAATAAGATTCGTGCCATTTTTTTAGGTTGAAAATCATAAATCAACAAGTACATTTGATCATAAATTGATATAAGAAGATGGTGGGGAATGCGGTCAACAAAGATATACAAGTAACCAAAACTTATTTATTTTTCAATTCGACAGTTCGACCTTAATTTCAGGTCTTTAGGCTTAAGTGCTGTCAAAACATGAGTTAAGACTTGAGTCTGATGAAAACCTGAAATTTAGGTCAAAAAGTTGGCACAAATCAGTAAATTTTGTTTATTTGTGTATCTTGGCTGACCATACCATCCGACCACCATCTCCTCAGATAAATTTGATGATTGAGGAACCTATAATTAAAGAAGCTAATAACTACTAAAAGTTGGTAATATACCTTAATCATAGTGTCGTAAGTTGATTCATCCCCAACTGAGAGAACTGCTCGATATACAGAAGCTCTCAAGTCGGCAGGAATGATATATTTTTTACTGACATGGTCGGAAAATCTCTTTTTAGCTTCTTCAATAGTTTCAGGATCGTCATAACTTCCCAATTTTGCAAGCACCAAGGACCTGAGTAGTTTGTCAAGATGGCCTGAAAGTAAATTATAAATTTAAATAAAAAATTCACAGAATGGCAGTTGCCATCATGGCTGTCGAAATATAAATTGTTAAAAAGTGATTTTAAAACATTAAAAAAAAAAAAAATATGGACAAAAAGTTATGAAAATTTGTTCTTCAAGGTTTAATAAATAAAAATTAAACGATTGTAGTTTGAAAAATACAAATTAATTTGTAATTAAAACTCTTGAAAAAAAATTAATTGTAATTTTCAGTCACTGATATTAATCATAGTAATTGTAACATAACTTAAAAAAATGTAAAACAATTAAAAAACTTTAATAGATATATTTTAATCAGTAGTTGACACTTACTTTCATCTGGTCTAGGATCCCATCCAATCCTCTGACTCACTGGTTTGAAAAGATCTCTTCCAAACTTCTTAAAGCTGTCCATGAAATCTGTATTTGAAATGAGCACTCGTAGTTTGGACAGGCAGTTTCCTATACTAAACCAAACGGTATAGTTATCTTCGTCCTTCATCGCTGAAATCACCTTCAGAACTTGAACAGTGTTAACATGACCAGCTTGTACCTGGGACAATACAAACAGTGCAGGTTAATCTTGAGCTTGAATGAATCAAATTAAACAACAAAATGTGTAGATATCTACCAAAGCAAAGAGGTCATCTACGATTCCCAGTCTATCGAGAGGAGGTAGTGACTTGTCTTGTATAGCAGGAATAAATTGCTCCAGTAAATTCTGAGTATACTGAGTTCGGTAAACACCCACGGTCCCTGGATTTATCTGAAATATATTACAATAAAAGTTATATTTAAAAGACATGAAATATTTTATTTTTAATTTTGAAATGATTCACAGTAGACTTGGGTAGTAGTTCAAATGAAATATTTTAAAATACAACTTTTTGCACTTTACATTTTAAGATGTAAAATCTAAAATACCTAGTTTAAAATTGCATTTTGTTTTGAAATTATAAAATAATAAAAAAATCTATTTGTATTCTCTTTCTACAATGTAATGAAGTATTTTTTTTTTTGTAATTAAATACACAAAATAAGTTAAAATGTATAACTACTTGAGAAGTGAGTAATTTGTATTTTAAATACAAAATACATGTAATATTTAGTATTTGAAATATTTTTTCAAATATAAAATATTACAGGTACAAAAATCATATCAATAAATTTTTGTTTCAAAATTTAATTTATAATTCATAAAATAAAAAAAATACCTTAACCCAATCCTTTCCAGCAGCAGGGATTTTAACTTTACCAGTTCTAGCATCCAAGACACAAGAATGAACAATGTCATTTGGTTTGGATTTAGTCGAAAACGTCAATGGGACCATCCATAAACTGGTATCGCCTTAAAAAAAATAGTAAAACAAAAAATCCTATTATTTTCTTAAGCTGAAACTCTTATGTATTTACAATAAAAATAAATAGACAAATAACCACCATAAATATTCCAGATAGCTGGACTAATAACTAAAATTTAAAAATAGACAGGATTTTGAGATCAAAACAGATACTAATATGATAATAGATTTTAATTCTAATGCTACCAAATAACAAAAAAAAAACTAGGGACTATTTCTGAGCAGAACAATACCAATAGAGTGATGATGAATTTCGGTCAAAATTTTTTCTAGTCCAGAAGACATTAGTCTTCAACACTCCAGTGGTTGCGCTATTGGAGTGTTAATATTTTACAATTCCCTACTCCTTCTCCAAATTAAGTTAGAGTGTTGAAAATTTATAAGTGAATTTGATTAGTGTTTAGAAAATTATCTTTTGGAAAGATTTTTTTTAAATTTATTTATTCCTATTTACAACTGTATATTATAATACATTTAGTAAATCTGATCTAAGTTAAATTGGAGTGTTACAGGCGTGTAGAGAAACTACCCATTGGTAGCACTTTAATGACATTTTACATTAGCTGGTCTCGTGGCTATCTTCTTTTCAGGCGCCTCGGATGATTGTCAGGAATGATAGAGTATGCAAGATTAGAAACTAAGGTTTGAATAGTTAGAGAGTTTATAATGGAAGGAGTGATATCTAGTTCGGGCTAGATCGGTTACATATGGAACATTAAGGTCTTTATGTATGATTTTATTTGTGACAAAGTAAGGAGCATTGAGGATTTTATGAAGGATTGAATACGAGAGAAATTCAAAGGTTTAGTGGAGCCCCAAAGCTCATCTCCATATGTCCAGAATGGCCTTATTACAGTCATGTAGATCAGTCTTTTGTAATGTGTTGGAAGTTTAGACCGTTTGTCTAGTAAGTGCTGTAATAGTCGAAATCGACGTGCAGTTTCCTGTCTTTTCAGTCTGGTGTGAGGATTCCAGGTTAATCGCTTATCCAAATGTAGTCCAAGGTAACGGATCTGTTCAACAGGGGTAAGAGTAACATCGTTAAATAAAACTGTAGGGCAGTCAGTAGGTTTACGACGAAGGGTAAAGGTGATTTGATGGGATTTGTTGGAATTTATCTTAATCCTCCAATTACGACACCAATCTTTGAGGGCTGTGATATGGGATTGGAGATTTTGGGATACAGTTAATGGGTTATTATTAACAGCGAGCACACATGTGTCATCGGCATACGTGGTGAGGATAGTGTTAGGATTGGTTGGAATGTCAGCTGTATAGACGGTGTAGAGGGTGGGACCAAGGATACTACCTTGAGGAACACCAGCGGACTGAGAATAGAGGGATGAATAGGAACCATTGTGGTTTACTTGGAAAAATCTATCAATGAAAAAGGAACGAATGATGAGAAAGTATGTAGGAGGTAGGAATTTACGGAGTTTGTAAAGCAGTCCCGGGTGCCAGACTCGATCAAAAGCCTGGAAAATCTCAAATTTCTTTTCCCAGTCAACATTTTTTTTCCATATTTCGTCCCCAGACTCCTCCCCCAATTGACCAACTAACTCATTTTCTTCTATTTAGTATGGTTCGGCTTGCAATGTACTTGTACTAAATTGAATACCCTGAGCACGATAACCATAAAACATGTTTTTCTTTAGACTGTAGTACCAAAACAGCTCTAAAGATTTTGATGAAACTTAGCTTAAGTATTCTCCTTAAAGATCTTTAATAAATCTCATTTAATTTAATGAAGGAAAGAATAAATTTCTGAGGAAAAAGTTATGAAGAAAAGAAAACTTTATTTGCACTCAGTTAAAAAATTATATATTTTAAGGTAAATTATGTACACAATTATTTGAAAGATAGTGAAATTCCCTATTTAAAAAAAAGAAATCAGATCATTTTAACAAAGATAAGTTTTAAACATTTTATTTGTTAATACTCAACCATCACTCTAATACCTTAGGACAATCCCTATCCAGCACTGCCCATCCCAACAATTCTCCCCAAAAGTTGAAATGGCAGTGGCCCAGAGACTCATTATAAATATTTATATTGGAGTTCTGGCAATGGCCAGATTCCCCACTCAAGTCCTGAGCGTCCGCAGCTAGCGCCCTCACTCATCCTTTACTGGCTTTTAATACCAGGTACACAGTTGGCCAGAATCTTCTGGAGTCCTGCTCTTTTCTCCTCCACAAGTGGGAGGAAGAGCTCGGTTCGGAGTTGCCCAGGCCAAATGTAAATATTGTAAATATAGATGATTGTGTTTAAGATATTATTTTACTTTGTTTAATTTTATTTTTCTCTTCTGTTTCTTACTTTTGTTATCATTTAATTTATGTATTTTAAAATATGGAGTGAATGAACTCTAAGATCAATATTACTATTGTCTAAAAATATGACAATGTGATATTACACAGTAAAAAAAAAATCTGTTAATGGCTTATAGAAATTTTGTTTAGAAAGCATGAGAGGCAAACAGAAAGAGCTAGGTGTCTATAGCACTCTCCTCTCCTCCGATTCCCATACACAGTTGAGTCTTAGGGTTATGTACAAAGGAACCACTAGAGGGACTTGTACGCACGTTTACCCCCCTCCCCCCAGGTAATATTCCTATTGCACTAGGAAGAAGAAAACCCTTCCACAGGAAGACCTCTCATTCTGTTCTATCTATTAGAGGACCATGGGAATGCACCAAATTTCAGGACCTTCAAGCTCAAATGTCGAATTAGTAACTGCTTGTTTCATGTTTTGTGTTTATTCAAAATTCAATAATTTACATAGTAAATGATCTTCTTTATAAAAACAAATTTTTATTCATTTTAATACTTTTTAACAATTCCCTGATTACAGCGTTATTTTTCTGATTGCCCTAGGAGAGAGAGCTTTATAACAAAGTTGTACAGTAGTATGAAAATTGATGGAAATGTATTACAATTCTTACCCGCAGTGTCTGCATCGGCACAAAACCTTTCTTGAGTAAGAGTCAACTCCCTCACGTCTCCAATTTGTTTGGATTCGGTCACCCGAATCACAGGAAAACCAGTCTGCTTTGTCCAAGTGGACATCACATCTTTTACAGGTTTTTTTGAAGCTTCTTCGAGAGCGGCCCAGAGATCTTCGGTGAATGTATTACCATATTGATGACGAGTTAAGTAGATGTTCATACCTTTCCTAAAATCCTGAAACCAATATAAATAAAATTTATCAATTTTATAAAACACATTAATATTTAAAGAAATATATCCATAAATAATGGATATAGATACCATAAACATGAGTAATTTCTACAATAATAATTCTTCAATCATCATTCATTAACCTCTTTGCCATTGAGAAGTAATAACTTTCTATGCCAGTAAATAACTAATAGTTATTGATGTGATGAGTTTGCTGTGGAATCGGACACAAGGATCTGATGCTGATCTTGCTGTGTAAAATGCCTTCCACAGATTACTGAATTGCCTAACTTAATGATGGTCTAGAGTATTATTTTTTGGGGTATCTGTCTTACATATAGTTGAGGTTTGGCACTTTTGTGTAACAAACCAAATAACTGGTCACATTAATTTCTACAATAATCAGAGGATTGTTATAGGTTGGGAAATTTCTTACTTTTTTTTTTTAATATTAAAAACAATAATAGTAACACTGAATAGTTTATTTGGTTTTCATGTTTCATGTCCGATAGAGATTAGTTTGGAACCCATCCAATGTTTCCAGTGTCTGATGTTGAGAATTCTAATACTATCATTGGTCACCTGGGACCAATGTTGTTGGTAAAGGATTTAAATGATTTACACACTGAAAACATGTTAAAGAGGATAAATTTAATAAATTATTAAATTTTGAACAGCCACAAAAATATTGCATAGAGAACTATTATTAGTTTTTCTTTTTCCTGTGAATTTTATCTTAGCTTTAATACTCACTGGACTAAGATTAATAACCCAAGTTAGTTATTAATGGAAAAATTCCAGCACGTATCTGGATATAAATTAATTTCAATTTAATTGCAGTTATTCCTGGTAAGCTCTGTACTTGAATGAACCTGATCATTTAGTTCATACCATTTTAATTTGCCCAGTTATAACTTCACTAAAAGCAAAATATTTAAACAAATATAAGTAACCATTTGACAACGTGAGGCAGTAATTTGTAAATTTATTCAGTAATTCGGAGCCAGGTCATAAAACTGAAGTAAATTATGTTTTGGTATTTTTTTATGAAACTCCTTAAAGGAAACTATTCAACTAATAGTCTTACTTTTGTATTTTGACCCACCTTTGTGTGAATTACTAAATTCCAATGAAATTATCAATGTTTTTGTAAATGTTTTTCTGTTATAAAATATGTTAGTAATAAGTAATTTATGAAGTTTATTTTAATGATATTTTTTATGTTTCTTGATTTCTACTTAAAGCAATGTTTATAGTTTGTGTTTTAGTTAGTTATATTTAACATTTTTTTTTTGTTTTTTTTTCGGTTGGTTCTACAGACTTTCTAGATCTTTGGCCGCCTGAACCAGCCTGACCATCTTGAGCAACAGCTTTCCAGTATGCTGTATGCTGCACGCAGCTCTTTCACATCTACGTTAATTCTGCCTATCCATCTGGATTTGGCCTCCCATGTGGTCTCTTGGCTACAATACTGGCATTCATTGTTGTAGCATTCATATTTTAAATAGTATTATTTTATTATGTTTGTATATTTGTAATTCACAGCAAGCTTCATTTTTTTTTTTTTTTTGTAGTTCGTTATATCTTAGCTAGTATTTTTTTCTTTTTCATTTTTCTTTTCCTCTTTAATTATTATTTTTCTTATTTTGTACTTAGATATTTTGTTGGTTATTTTCTTTACAAGGCCGACACCCTCTGTATGTTTCTAAACTATAACAGATGTATATAAAAATAAAAATATTTCAAAAACTTGCAAAGATAAGACAAAACTCACAACGAACTAAACAATGGAATAAAACAATTTTTATGAAAGAAACTTCAGAATTTTTTGAACAATAAATACTTTAAAATATTCATAAACTTACACAATCTCCCAGGTACCGATGTAGCATTCTAATGACAGAAGCACCTTTGCTGTAAGATATATCATCAAAGATTTCATCAACTTCTGACGGATGTCCAACTGGAATCTGAATTTCAAATGATTTCCTTAGTAAAGAAAATACAAAATAATAAAAATAAAAATTATTAATAAGTAAGAAAATACCTCTATTGGATGACTTGATTTGAGACAGTCCAGTTCTAGGGCTCTTGTATAAATATCAGAAACAAACTGAGTCCATATGTCATATTCCGGGAAAAGGTGCGCTACGCAGAGGTTTTCGACAAAAGTAGCATATCCTTCATTAAGCCACAAGTGAGTCCACCATTCCTATAACGAGAGAAATAATATGAATGGATGTCATTAACTTGTAATGGGTCTTGGGTTCAGTACTTGGTAAGGATGTATTTTTTGACAAGTGGTTATACTATGTGTGAACAGTATTCAACATCCAAGTATATTCCCCAAGCCACATGTAAAAAACACAGATTCTTTGCTTTTGAAAGCCTTTGAATAACCTTCATTAACAGTTTAAAAAATATATTGGTATAATAATATGCTGCTTGGTGAGGCAATGGATGCATGAACTTGAAAAGGGAAAAAAGAAGCTTGGCTGTTATAAATTTTAGTATTTAAACCAGGATAAAATCCTCTGACTATTAATTTATATAATCACATAAATTGTGATATTCTACCTCCTCCCTCTTTAGAATAATGAGTCCAAAGAAAAGAGTATTACAGAATGACTGGAAACTAGGACAATTAGATTAAATTTGTAATATTGATTGAAATGTCAAATTATTAAATACACCTAATTTTATAAGAAATAATTTTATTTATCCATAATGAAATACATTGTTTAACCTTCCCTAACTAATCAGATGAATTGTAAAAAGATAATAATAATCAATTACCATAGTTACGAGGTTCCCGAACCATTGATGAGCTAGTTCATGACCAACAACAACTGCAACCCATTGCTTACGAGAAGCAGAAGTGTTCTCACTGTCCACTAACAGAGCTGATTGCCTATAAGTAACTAAACCCCAATTCTCCATGGCACCTACAAATATAAAATTATAATAAATAATCTATATTATAATATACAGAGTAAATAATGTCATAGAAAAATTAAACGTTATTAGAATGAAATTAATACCAATTACAAAGCAGATAAACATAATAAATGATAAATAATTAATAATTTATCATGTTATGCTAATTTATTTAAGTATTACAGCATTTCAAATCAAGTGCATAAATAGGAATTTTACTCAAATTAGAGGAGCCCATGCTTATTTAATGCTTTTAGTGAAAAATTGTGGGGAGTGAGAAATATTATTGAATTAAATCATCATTTCCAGTTCTCTTATGTTATAAATTGAGTAATCTTTATTTCATATTTTTTGTAAGTTTTGATCAATAAAAGGCAGATAAAGTTGGAACAAAACGGGGTGGTTCATCAGCTTTAAATAGATTTCCAAAAGGCTCACAATTCTATTGACTGCCAGAAACTGTATAATATTTTGATTGGACAGGGAATACCAAAGAAGTTGGTAAATCTCATATGGATGAGCATGACCGAAACATTTAATAAGATACGAATTGTTAATCATTATTCTCAGATATTCGAGGTCCGATCGGGTTTAAAACAAGGAGATTCTTTATCATCTACCTTATTTAATCTAAAATCATTCTTCCTATGAAGAAATTTTAATTTCTTTTGATAGTAGAGCTACTATCTATGATAATTAGGAATAAAAATTATCAATTAGTTGTTACTATTATTTAGTGTAATCAAAGGATCTAAAGTAATTAATTATTTAAGTAGTGATTTATGAAAACCATCCTAATAAATCGCAATAAAAACAAAACTGTTATAAAACATATCTTAAACTTGAAAAATATCCAACTAAATCACAATAAACAACAAGGCTGACTGGGGAGGTTATTATTTCATTAAAACATTTCTCCCCAACAGGCTTCGCATAAATTTTATTTTTTTAATATTAAGTGTAGATTTTCCATTTCCACACATCTTTATCAACTTAAAGGGTAAAATGTTTAAACATAAATAAATAAACAGACAAAAAACAACATGAAATGTTAAAAAATAAACAAATAAAGTTGCAAAACACATAACACATTGATGCATACCCTAATATAAGATTGAAATTTTCATTATTTTTTTTAAACTTATGTAAATGTAAATGATATAGTAATTAAATTATAATGTTTAATTATAATTATATTATATTGTAGAACATAATTTAATTGAATAGTATAATTATTATGAATGTATAAGCATTCAGTATGAAAGGAAATTTGTTATAATAATAAAAAAAATTAAAAATGTGTTAAATAGTAAATTGTATGAAAATTGAGTATGTTGCTTTTCGTGATTGTTACATTTTCCTGTACAGTATTTATGTTAAAGTCAACTTGTTTCTTTTATTTCCCACAACATTCTCCGATCAGATGTTAGAGTACAGAATTTGTCAAGAAATAATGGAAGGCATGTTTAATTTTGAAAAATTTGTGTGGTGAATTGTGATTTGTCATTATTTAATCAAATTTCTGTCGAGTTCAAAACAGGTAATTTTGATATGTACTGTTCCTGAAGCATATTATGTAGGAATTTGAATGTTTTGTATACATTATTTGATTTTAAATTTTCAATTACCTGCTGAAAAATCTCCAATTGCAACTAGATCCATTTTGGGCAATGGGTAAGCTACATCAAAGTACTCCTTATAATAAGGCAACACTTTCGTAGCTACATGAAGGGCAAAAAGTCCCTGATCCTTGACAGCGGGAGGCGTATAAACCCTAACTAGGATGCCGTCGGAAGAGGTATCTTCAACGTAGGCAAAATCTCCGACAACGACTGCAACCAGGTAAGTTGACATGATTGGAGTTGGAGCAAATTCGACAATTTTGTTATCTCCATCCTCTGACTCGCTTACAACTGGCTAAAAAAAAAAAAAAAAAAACTATTAGTATAAATTGAACTAACACAATGAGCATGTTTATGTTGGAAATGAATAAAACTTATACATTAGGCAGGAAATAATGACTATAATTTTTTTATTAAGTTTACAAAATAAACCTTTGGAAAACCAAGACTGAAGAAAATAATCATAATTGCTCCACAGATAATATATTAAAAAGGGGATTGATGGTAATGATCATAAAGAACTAATTATGTGGCAAACAGCCCTTGATCACACAAAAGATTATATTTACCTCCTTTTTATTTAAAATAGTAAATATAAAAAATAATTATTTTTCAAGACATAACAGAAAAGCATTTTTGCCATAATATAGAAAAATATATTTGGAGTAAAATTTACTTAAGGCAGCCTTTAATATTAAGTAGTCATGCTACACTTCTAGGGTTTAAATACTATAATGGGAGCTTTTTATGAAGATATGTTAAATTTATAATGAAAATACTATTTAACAACTATTTGGCAAAGGAAATTTAAAATTTTAAAATAAACTGAATGAGCTTTACAGGTAGAATTTTAATTAGTCAAAAAATCTTTATTTTTGATAAATGGACATATCAACTTTTAAAACAAATTGAAGGATGAGATGGACCAGATGGAGATCGAAAAAGGTACACAAAACATTAGAAAACATACTTATTAGTAACTAATGTTTCGCCCCACTATTGAAGGGCTAAATGAGAATACAATACAAACAGCATTAAGTGTGGTAAGACTATACCAATATACATAGAAACTTGTATAAAAAAAATATTTAAAAAAAAAGGAACAAAGTAAACAGAAATAATATAAAAATAAATGAATAAAACAATAGCTTAAGTTATTGGTATAATTATTGTTGTACTTGTGTACAAAAAGTACTAGCAATGAGTGATATCTATATCTGGTATCTGATAACCCACTATCTTTCATAACTGTGCTTGTTATTAATTATTATTCTATTCATTTATATTCTTTTAGTTCACTTTGTTCCTTTTATTTTTTTTTATACAACTTCCTATGTATATTTTTATAATCTTATTATACTTTTGTGACCTTTTTTTGACTAACACTCGAACATGTTCCTACAATTAATAATTACCTGGGGTTAACTAGTAATCTTCCAATTTTTATAAGAATGATTCTCATTTGTTATCAATGTTCTATTCTATTTGTATCAACTTCCATGTTCTTTTAATTTACTCAGGCTACTCCCATATCATTTTGAAATGATACAACTTTATTATTTAATGCGAATCATAAGATCTTATATTTCTGCCAAATTTTATAATGTCAAGTATCTAATTTATTTAATCCTGATCCAATATGGGCCAAAACCTTGGTTTTAATACATTTTTTAAAAAGATTTTAAGTACCTTACTGATAGGAACCCAGAACATCTCATCCCTCAATTCAATATGGTCAAATAAAACTACTGAAATTATTTATTAAATAACAACAATTATTTATCCCTGATCCCTGTTTCTAAGTAATAATTTTACATATTTATTTCCCACTTTGAGGTAAATATAATTATTAAATATATGAGTATTAATATATACATATACATATGTATATATAAATTAAACTAGAGTTACATATTTGATTGAAGTTCACTGACACTCTTTATGACCTTGAAAAGGCAAAAGTCAAAAAGTTGTTATCAACAGAAAAACTAACACCTCTTATCACTTAATTCAACTTGAGTAAACGTAAAGATAAAAAAAAAGAAAGAGAAATTTCAACCAGTGCTTATTACAAAAAATTAACCAAGTATTTTTTATAATAATTTCTTTTGAAAAACAAAAGAACATTAACAAAAAAGAAAAAAAAAAATTTTTAAAAGAGATGGGTAGTTCATTGTTTTGACTCATAGAAATATTAAATATTTATCTATTTTTTAACTGAAAAAAAAATTGAAACTAAAAACTAAAACTATTTTTGTTTTTATCTTTCCCCAAATTATATAGTTTTTAACAGTTTCTTATAAAGAAAATATATAAACATTAAGTATATAACTAAACATAAAAAAGTTTATGTAAACATGAAATCAATAAACAATGATTAAATAATAGGAAATTTCCTGATTGTGCAATTACATTCTTCACTACACGTTGATGAGCTGTAAATGGAATCACCTTGAAATGAGACGAGTTATTTCACAAGAAATAGGAATGTTTACACAAATCACGACATCACTCTTTAAATCAATTATAAAACCAGAATACTGTATGATTCCATACCGTTTTACAAACATATAGTCAATATTTAAAGTAAATTAACAGATTCAAACTAAAATAAATTAAAAAATGAAAATTTTCTAATTAAAAATTATGTTATAATTTACAAATACAAATAAGTTTTTATAGGTGTGAAATTTATTTGATGATATTAAATTATAGATACAATAAAGTTGATTAAAATGATTTTTCATCAATTTAGCAGAATAAATAAAAGTCAATACAAAATAAATAATAAATAAAACAAAATTGGAAATCATAATATTTCTTCTCACAATATTCCTTCTAAGAATCCAATACTAATCCGTGCATGTTCATTTTCAATTCAAATTAAATAAGAAATTGGAATTACTTAGGAAAATGGTATCAACACATTAATTATTTCTTAAATAAATATAATAAAGAATAATGGCTTTTAAATATATGTCTGGTTACAAGGAGAATATGTTTTCTGCCAATTCTATTATACATTAATTATAATTGCATTATGTGCTATCATTATATTATAATATAGTAATTATTGAACACTTGAAGAGTATTTCAATAAGCACAAAGCTTAGAAGTTAATACTTTTATAGCAGTAGCAGTCCAAATTTAATAATTAGTGTTATATGAATTTGTTGGTTTTGCTTCTCATCTTTTTTTATAATTCCAATTTCCTTAAATCAATAATAATAACAAGCTTCATTTATGATTTTTAAATGAAAAAGTGATTAGTTTACATTAGGAATGACATAACCTTGCAATCAAACAATTTTAGATTAGATTAATTTGAATAAAATTTACAAATTTGGAAAAAATTTAGCGCCAAAAAAATGGAAAACTTTAAAGAAAAAAAAACAAAAAAGATGAAATAAAAATATATACATGAACAATGATAAATCAGAAATATATGTTTTAATTTAATTTAAGAGAAAATTAGTTGTAGTTGCCAATTTCTTTTGTTAATTGATTTTCAGAAGCTGTTGTTTTACAGGAATATATAGATAATATCATGATAAGACAACTTCCTGAAATTGTCATATTAAGGAAAGTTGCAAGTCTTGGAGCATTGGTGGTTATTTTTGTATAGTAAGGATCATTGTTGATAAATATTTCATTTCCTTTATTTATTTTGCCTTTCTTCCTCCTTACAGCTTTCACATACATATTTTTACCATGCTATAGTAATTTGCCTGAATAGGATCTGTTTACTGATGAATTAATGAAAATTCATCTTTTGAGGATGTATCTGATAGTCAATATAACATGAGAACTTGGTTGGAGAATGCGATCAGTGAAAATAATAAAATTTAATTTTTATTGTGTGCCATTGTGGCCTGGATGTAGACCATCAGGGCAAGAAGATAGAAGATTCTAATGCAAGAGAAACTCCAAATTTTCTATTTGAATCTGCACCAACAGACTTCTGATATCTTTGATCAGTCCTTTCATTTGTTTAAACAGACAATTCTCTCGTAAGGGATAAAAATTATGAGCAAGTATAAATGTTAAAAATTACTAATCTTTCTAGTCTTTCAAGTATGATTTCTCAAAATTTGATATAACTATTAGCAATTATGTAGAATTAAGCAAAATAAATAACTTAGAGACTAAATAGATTAGAAGTAACTTCTTGTATTTATCAGTAAAACTTCACGCTTAATTTTTTTTTTTTTTAAATCGAGATGGTAGTATTATTACTACTCATGTGTTTACTGTCAGAATGAAAAATCTAAGAGGGAAAAAAAATATAAATAAATAATGAAATGGTCATAATAATACTCTACCGACACTAATAATATACGGATTCCTCAGTAATTTGGTAATGTAAATCATTTATAATAAATGTTGATTTTAATCCAGATAATTTGTAAATTTTGTAAACCTTGAATCATCTAAATTTAAATACCAGATTTGGGCCTGTAAAATTTTATAAAAATTTTCCTTTTAGACATATTAAATTTATAATAGAAAAAAATGGTAATATAGTAAAAAAATTATAAGTAATAACTTAATATCAGATCTTATTCTTTTGTGAAGAAATTTAACTAGATGGATTTTGAGTTTAGAATTTAAAAATAAAATGTTTATTCATATAATTTAAAATAAATACTAAAGCGACTTTTTTACTACTTTTCTTTAAACAAACATTCATTAACATACGATTAATTAAGTTTATTCATTCATCACTCAATGCATATTAGCAGCCCAAAATACTAATGCATATGGTAAATATAGCTGTTTAATAAAGAATAACTATTTAAATTTTGGTTTCAACTACATTTTTTAATTAGAAACAAGTAAATTAAGTAACAATTGAGTTGAAGTAAACATTTCTTCAAAATTCAGCAAAAGTTTAATGATTATTATTTGTACTTGACTTATTTTTGTACTATTATTGTTAAATTGTTTTATTTACTGCTCAAGATAACAAGATAATTTGTAATTTTATTTTACTAAGATAATGTACAATGTTTTAATTGTTTATTCAATTTATATGCATAACTTCATCGAAAATTACAGTAATTCATAAATATTAAAATATTCCTCAATAACAGGAGAATATAACATTAGTTCAAAAGTATCAAGGTTCAACTATATTCGGTTTAAATTGGGAAAGATATAAATTTTTTTTCTTTCACCCTAAATATAAATAATAACTGCTAACAGTAAATAACAGATAGCAAGAAACAAAAATGGCCAATGTAAATATTGATTAGTGATTTCTTTTTTTTTTTAAACAGAGTACAGTGAATAATAGTTAACCCAGTAATGTAAAAAAAATAGTCATACCATATTAGAGAGAGCAACATTCCCTTTTGGAGCGATCAATGTTACTTCAAATACAGACTTAATTGCTGGTTCATCCCAACATGGAAAACACCTCCTGGCATCTGTAGCTTCAAACTGTGTCACAGCACAATAACACTTCTCTCCCTGTAGACTAAGACAAAAATATAACTTTACTTACAAGAACTTCACATAAAATATAGAAGAAACACCAAATTAAATTAAAATTTGCAACCTTTCATGCATACTTAGAATGGTTACTGCGGTAAAAGCCTTTCATCTTGTCATTTAATTCTCCTTTGAATTCCATTATCAGTTGGGCAGTCCCTGCAGGAATGGTTTGATCAAAAGTAAGTGTAGCTGTCTCTGTTTCTATAGACAGCTCTACCTTTGGTTTCAATTCGGTTCCATTTTCCAAGAGCAAAACACATAACTTTATCTCGAGTTCCAACGCATTCAAAAGTATTACAGAAGTGGGCTCGTCCACCTAGATTTCAAATATCTTAATGGTATAGTTGTACATTTCATACACACTTTTTTTTTTTTTAAATAACACTGATTTATTTACCTGAAGTTTGATTCCAACTTTACCATCGAATACGAAAGTTTCTAAGTTAGGTTTCAAAAGAAGATCATAATGAAGAGGTTTAACATTTTTGGGTAGTCTCTCAAAAGGTTTTTTTTCTGGAAGTTTCTTTATTTCAGTCTTCCCCATGATCGTGGCAATATTGCTGTAACAGTTGGCACCTGGTAATAGAAGTTGTTTATTTATAAAAACGGAGAGGTTTCTGTTATATAAGGGGAACTTATTGAGACTGGCCCAACAAGAACCGTTTGTTGATCTCGAAGACTGTGTACTACTGACACGTATTCGGGAACCAAGCCGGACTAAATAACGGTACCTATGTAACCTGTCTAGAACGCAAACCGGTTTTCTTAATAATACCGACATTAATTCCACGTCAGGGGGTGGCTAACTTTCGTTGTTAAATAGGCCACGGGATTTCCCAGATAGCGTCCTGCAAGTAGTTTTTCAAACCAAACCTAGGAGCTCTGCTTGACTACTGCCTCAATTCAATTTATATTCCACTCCATTGGGTATGAAGTATTGTTACTTTTATGTATTTGTATTACTAAAATAACTAGATTTTTAATACAAAAATGAGTAGTCCTAAAAAGAAAAAAGTGACTGTTGCGGCCAACACATCGTTTTAAAATGAAAGATCAATTGAGTAACATATGTTTTTATTGTGTTAAAAGCAGATGTTCTATTTTGTTTTCTTTTGTTTTTGTTTTTTTTCATATGCTGTAAAAAATAAACAATATACTCTTTTGAGCCTCTTTGTGTGCACACACATCAGCTATTATGCTTTTTCAGTCTACTTAGTCTTAGTAGCCAGCAGTCGGTCATCTTGGCCAGCTTAATTATTTTCTTCACAGGAGGCGCACCAGTGGACTCATCTTCCAAGAGGATAAGGTGGGCAGACGTACGTTTTTTCAAAATCTACCTTCACTAGGACAACAACCACAGCCTGGGTCCCATCAATCACCCACGGTGACATAAAACTTTTTTTTTTCGCTTTTGTTCAACCTTCATTTAATTTGTGTAATATAAAAAGATGGTCAGGGTTGCGGTCAAAAAAGAACAAATAGTTTTTAACTATTTAATGTCCGACGTTTCGCCCTATTTTGCAGAGCTTCATCAGGGCTAAAAAAAAACAACTAAGAGCATTACAACAATAAAGTTAATTAAGGTAGGATAAATATTATGTAAAAATAAAGTGATAAAAAATTATATATAAATAACACGAAGGAAGACATAAAATAGTATTAATATAAAATAAACAATTATAAGAATAAAAAATTACGTAACAATGGTGAGAAAAATAATTAAAAAATAACGTAAAACATAAAGTTAAAAAGTACAGGAGACGTATATATAAAATAAAAGTAGATGTAGAAACAAAAAATTTAAACATACTTACAGACGGAAAACGAAGAAGAAAGTTGAGATTAAATTCTTATCATTGTTTATTCAAGTTTATTTTATATTAACGCTATTTTATGTCTTCCTTCTTTTATTTATATATAATTTTTTTATCACTTAAGTTTTACATAATATTTATCCTACCTAAATTAACCTTATTGTATCCTATTGTTTTAATGTTCTTAGTTGTTTTTTGTATATGAAAAACCTGATGAAGCTCTGCAAAGTGGGACGAAACGTCAGACGTTAAATAGTAAAAAACTATTTGTCCTTTTTTGACCGCAGCCCGGCCCATCTTTTTATGTTACAAAATTAAATAAAGGTTGAACAAAAGAGAAAAAAAAAGTTTTTATGTAACCGTGGGTGATTGATGGGGCCCCGGCTGTGGTTGTTGTCCTAGTGAAGGTAGATTTTGAAAAAACGTACGTCTGCCCACCTTATCCTCTTGGAAGATGAGTCCACTGGTGCGCCTCCTGTGAAGAAAATAATTAAGCTGGCGAAGATGACCGACTGCTGGCTACTAAGACTAAGTAGACTGAAAAAGCATAATAGCTGATGTGTGTGCACACAAAGAGGCTCAAAAGAGTATATTGTTTATTTTTTACAGCATAAAAAACAAAATATATGACATGATATCCAAAATCATAATAATTAACTACATCCTTATGTAGCTACTTCACTCCGATGGTACCTGTGTGTTTCAGTGGATAATGACTCTTCCATTTTATTCCAAACCTTCTAATCCCACCACATCACCACCCTTGAAGAAGAGTGCCAAAACTGGAGGATTAAAATAAATCTCATCAAATCACTTTTACCCTTTGTCTAAACCTATGACTTCCTGCCCTACAGTAATCTTTAATAATACTCCATATATTCCTTCCAAAAAGGTCTGCTACCTAGAATTATATTTGGACAAACGGTCTAAACTTCCAAGTAATACAAATAACTCAGTTATATGACTGTGATAAGGCCTTTTTGGACTTAAAAATTGAGCTTTGCTCTCTTATCCAATCCACACAATCCAAAATTCTTAATGCTCCCTATTCAAATAAAGTCATTCCGAATGACCTCAATGTTCCATAATATGTTGTCAATTTGGCCAGAATCAGATACCAATACTTCCATGATAATCTTCCTAACCACCCAAACCCACTTATTCTAAACTAGCTTTTCCTTCAATACCTGATAATCCTCCTACGTGCCTGAAAAGAAGATGGCCTCGAGATCTATTCTAGAAATGTTATTGGATTTCTACCAATGGGTAGATTCTCCACAAGTCTGTATCATGCCATTGTAATAGACCTCACATAACATTTACTTATTGTATATATTTCAATACAGTCATATATATCAATAAATAAATTATAAAAAAGAATTGTAATCTTAAATTTTATGTTCAAAGTGCAATCTTGCACAAGTGTGTGAGAGCAAATTTAAAAACTATTGGTAGTTCGGGAGTTCATAGATACCATAGATGCTCCAAATTTAAAAACAAAGCTCTTACTGAATGTATTAATACCAAAATAAAAGAATTATTTATTCATTTCATAGATATATAGAAGAGAATTATTTATCAATAAAATAATTTACAACTCAAATAATCACAATTTCTTTACCAACATTTAGGAGTCCTTATACCCTCATCTTCAGAATATTTTACTTAGCATTCCTTTTAATTTATACATCGGTATAAATTTATGTATTTATTATATGTGTGTTAAGCTTCTGAAATGCTGAATGTCCAACTGTACACTTATATACAACACAATCCATGAAATATTGGATAACAATGAAAAAATACAGAGCAAAACACCGCTCTTTGAACAAGTTTAATTAAGTAATATATTAACAATTTCATAAATTATTACAAAATAATATTATAAGGAAAATAGCTACAGGTTGTTATGGAAGAAATTATCATTACAAGAAATGATAATTGAAATGTACTGAAGACCAAATAATGAGTACAAAACATTCATAGAAGTATCTTATGATTATTTTACTATTAAAATATCTTATGGATAAATCTCTTCACCATAAATTTATGAAATAAAATTAATAACTATCAGTAGAATGCCTGCACCTGTTGTCCCTGATAGACGAATACAACTTATGCTGAAACATTAGCATACAATAAAAAATAAGTTCCATTTGTTATCCACAGACCGCATCTCCCTGAATTACAACCACAGTGTAATGCATCCACATCATTAACAACATATAAATGGTGGGCTTCTTTGATAATCATCATGTTATGAACTTTTTTTTGGCATACAACAAAAATACATTCTACTTATCATGTTTTCTTCACAGACTGCAACCCCCAACTAATTTCTCCCTAAATTACATCTACAGTCTAATTCATCTACATCAGTAACAATAAATAAATGGTGTGTTCCTTTTTACAAATAATATTCATATTTTCCATTTCCTTTTTATATAACTTTTTTTCTTAAAATCCGCTTTTCAGCACTAATCATGGCTTCCAGTGTTGGGAAAAACCACAATAAAATTAATAAACAAAAGAAAAAAACAAAAATTGATCACTGAAAAACATTTCTTGCAGAAAATCATTACATTTGTTATAAAAACTAAAAAAATATAAGAATAT
>NW_027106788.1:108762-123354 GCF_000696795.3 Halyomorpha halys
CTGTTAATCATTTTTCTATTATTTTCATAGTTGGATGAGTAAAAGAATTTTGAAATTATAAACATAATTTAAATATTAATGTATGTATAATATTTTAATGAAAATCACAGCTAAGTATATCTCCACTATTATTTTAATTAATACATAAATAATATTAATACATGCATAAATCATAATTAGTTTACAAATAAATTAATTTATAATCAATTAGCTGTATCATAATAATAATAAAAAACTATTATGCTGTTGTGTTAAATTTTCACTCCCCCTTGACTGCCTTAGCCTTTTACCAGTAGTAGTTCATAATCAATTCCAATCACTAGGATATAAAAGTTGAAAAAGATGAAACATCCACATTTTCGTAAATACAACCATGACAGTAAAGGTTTTAAAACTTTATCCTTAAACACCATCTTAAGGATTTTATGGGTGGTTATTAAATGAGTACTTCTCGCTGAACATTAAGATGATCAAATTCATACACAAAGTAAATAAATTTTATGGCTAATATTTTAAGTAAACAACTATATAATAAAGTTTTAACTGAAGAGATAAAATTTTAGCCTCACATTATTAGCCTAATGGATTTTATTATAGTAACAATCACCTCACAATTAATAGACGTCCCTGAAGTGATTTAGCAAGAGTTAACAACTAAGTAACGGTTCCATTTCATGTTCAAGGTGAACTGTACTTTTTCAATTTCAGATAGATTTAATTTATGCAGAATGCTTTCAGTATTTCTCAGCTTATGTTAGATATATTAACAAATGATAAAAACAAAAAATTGATAAAATTATTAAAACAAAAAATGTGAAAATTTAATGTTACAGAAATTGTAATATTTAACAAAATCAATTTCAGTAAAGAATAATTCATATTATAGACTAAAAATATTGGAAAATGATAGTTCTGGAATAATAGAAAATAATAAATATTGCATAAATTACTTTTACATTCTTTGTATATATTTATGTATGTATTTTTTCTAGAAGCAAAGGAATATACAAATGAATATTAGTATTTGTTAAATACCTTATTCATACATTTATACATTTTATATAAATATTATAAACATTTATTTAAATTTCTTTTAGTTGGTATAATCAAATCGAGAACAACAATATTAAATTACTGAATATTGTTTTTAGTCTTCAGTTTAATTTTGGACTATCAAATATCCCCCTTATATTTATTTATTTATCACAAATGAAAAAGAAAGTTCTTTTCTATATTTTTATATTATGTTAACTCCTTAAAAAGGGGACATTTTATTAAAGATTTATGTATTCTATGATCTTATAGGTAAAATATTTGAAATATTAGCAGTTATATTTAAGTGGGATGTATAGCAAAAATTCAAAATATAATGAAAATATATTAAACAATCACAAGATAAAGAAATTAAACAACTAATAAATAAATAAACTTCAATAAGCTCAATAAGAACTATAATGACTCTTCTATACTAGACCTCGGCAGTATTTCAAGTGAAATATTTAAAAATAAACGATATTAAAACTGTGTTTGTATTTTCTTTTTAAAATACAAATATACAAATTGTATTTTACTTCATATTTTAAATACACAAAATAAATTACAAAGCACATCTATTTGAGATGTATTTTGTATTTGAATTTTATACAAAATAATTCTAATATTTTGTGTTTGATATATTTTTTCTATTTTCAAATTAAATACTTCGTAATTAAAATATAAAGTATTGTAAAAACACATTACCTGTCAATTAAAAATAATATTTAAAGAACTTTTTGCCCAGGTTTATTCTGTTGTCTTTCATTAAAATAGATTTTTCAGTTGATTTTAATGTGTGTTAAATTTAGTTAAAAGCATGTGATATATCAATGTAGTGGAAATGCTTATTTAGCACATTTTGTATAAATTTATAATAAAAATCATAATAATAAAATATACAGTTAAAGTTGTAAATTGACCTATATTTGTCACAAATGTCAAGTTATTCCAATGAAAAACAGTTTAAAATAATAATTTGTATTACAATGTCTGGATGGAGTTTTGTTGATCCGTTATCATTTCTCATTACTAACACTTTCACTATTTAATCTTGTGAGTGGAATGTGAAAATCATGCTTATAATTAAAAATATTACTATTTAAAAAAAATGTTTTAAGTAAAAGAACTGATTAAAACATAACCAAAAAAAGATAACTTGTTAGCTGTCAAGAATCATTTTTGAATGACTAATTATTATGAAAAAAATTATTATCCTGACATTAAATTTCCTAATGCAAATCAAAAAATATTAAATCGGTCACTTAAAAAATCACTTTGATCAATATTTTCCCCACATTTTTTTGTTACAAATGTATCCTTGAAGATAACTCTATAATCTGGGTAAAAACCATGCATATTTGTACATTCCTCCCCCTTCAAACAATACCACATAATCATATAAAAAGACCTAGAAGATGTGTACTTGTGAATGATACAGTTTTTATTGATTCCTATAAAATTCAAATTGTGTGATAAAAGTTTTTTAAATGACTAATTAAATTCAAAATATTTAAGGCAGGGATATAATAATTAGTATTTTCTATTAGTCAATCATATATTAAGTTTTTAAACGTGCTACAGACATATAGTTTGATACTATTGTTTCGTTTGAAATATTATAGATAATAGAATTAAATTTCACATAATATTATAACGAATATGTATTTTATTTAAAAATATAAAATGTGTAATAAATACCGCTAGAAATACATGAGCTTAAAGAACCTAAACAGAGATGGCAGCACAAGCTAGTACAAACTTTGGTAGGCACAGTGTTACCGATTGATTTCCTCCTCTATTTTACAAGTCATGTGAATACCGTAATGTAGCCTCTGCCTTGTGTATGAGTAAGTCAACTGCGAATTCCTTTAAATTTTGATTTATTTTCATTTTTAAGTTATTTAAAAGTGAGTAATTTTAACTATGAAAATATATTAGTACACAGTAAAGTTAATAAACTGTCAGAATAAAAACAAAATCTATAGATGTAAATGTCTTAGGTAAGTATCGATATCTTTTTAAAAAAATGAGGGACAAGGTACTTTAGGGCTCAGAATACAGAGTATTTTGCTAAGGAGGCCCCTCACCTCCGGACTCAAAATAGCTCCTTCAATGGATAGCTCATATGTAAAATTAAATATAACAGGTAACCTTAAAATACCAAAGGTAGTAAAAGGTAAGACACAACACGAATTACTTTTTCTTTTTACAGTAATGCACTTACTAATTCACTTCTTATTTCTGTTTTAGAGGGTTCGGAAAAAAAAAAAAAAAAGTGTTTTGCTATTTAACCAACTAAAACCAGCAAAGATATTTAGTATTTTTTTTAAATTTAATACAATATACTAAAAGAATTTTGTTTTTCAGAGAGTAAAATAGAAAATCAAATTTTGTTTTAAGAGAGTAAAATAGAAAATAAAATTTTGTTTTTCAGAGAGTAGAATAGAAAATCAAATTTTGTTTTTCAGAGAAATACAAACTAGTATTTTGTATTTGACTCCTAGAAAGACAAAATATGATTTTGTATTGTGTCCCACATTGTATTAGAATACTTATTCCAGATACAGAAAGAAAAGTATTTAAAGTACATGAGTAAGGACACTCATTGAACTTCAAATATTCAATAAAGATACTTAAATGTATTTCATATGTTAGAATTTTTCTTAATTCAACTAAGAGGTCATAGTGCTATGCTTTGTCCAGTTCAGATGTAGCCTCGCACCATTACAGCCCATTTTAACAGATATCTGTTGTACTAGTATCGCAGGGACTGTGTACACGCTGACAGTGAACCTCGCCACCAGCTTAATTTGGTATATAAATGATTAAAAACACTAAACAAGAACTGTCTCCGTAGATTATGATGAACAGGAAACATACAATTTTATAAAATATATAAGATATATTTAATAAAACTGTATATTTTATAAAATATATATTGGTGTTATAGGGTAAGGAGACATGGAAGTTCACTGCCAAAGCGTTTAGATTTGTCAGTCAGTCATTGCGCATGCCTAGATAGTTATTGGTATAGCTATCGACCAAATCCTAATTGTACGATAATACTGCCACTAATGTCATAGTTTATTTCATCTACTAATTTTCTACGTATCACTGTTATTGTCACCATGGATCCTGGACTTAACTGAAGTGGAAGTGCTCTTATCTAGCAGAAACTAAAGGCCGGAGCTACTCACTTTTTGTATCGTTAAAAAGGACGTTTTTTTTTGTTGTTTTTTTTACAAGGAATTCGGTCCTTCGAGCCACCCCGTAATTGCAGCAGGCTCCTCAATTCTTGTTTAACAGCCTCTAGCAATATAATTGCAGAATTACAATACTAATGAAAATATAAAATAAATACATAACCAAATGAACTTAAGGCAAATAATGGAACTTGTTAAACGATTTCTTAACAAATGCAAATATCTTAATACTTAAATCTGAGAAAATCCAACTTAGCTTGTTACTTGAAAAAACTGAAGTCTATTTACACTTGAGACTTGAGGATATTAAAGCACCATTAAATACTTTGATTTGTTCGGTACAGTGAAAAATAAAACGCTACCTTAAAACAATTAGAACATGAGCGCAATAAGATTTGTATCTGAAAAAAATCATAACAGACTAATCTTCATTTTTTTTTTCATTTAATTTTAAAGACTGTTAGAAGAATTCTTATCTACATATGGCATTTTTAGCCGTATTCTGATCTAACCTGCTCAATTACAAGGAGGTATGACAGTGCCGATCTTTTAGATTTGGGGGTCTCCATGAAATTACGTCATAAGCATCGTCTCTCCTCATTAGTTTATCCAGCACCTCTTTAAAATCAAATTTTTAAGCTCCTGTGCATTAATTTATATTTGTATTCCATTTTATTCAACATGTCTTCAATTCAGTTGCTTTATTAACCCGGCAGTAGTGACTTACTTTTTTATTACCTAAGAGGTGTCCCATGAGCATTTATCTCGTGGCGGACGTTTTGTACTATTTAAGAAAAATATAATTGGATGTGATGATAACAAAAATCTATACGATTACTTTCAATGCAATTTGAATTATAAATTGTAGCTCTTCTATCAGGGGCTGATGAAACCAGATTTCATAAAAGATCTTACCTGTTCATGATTTAGAATAAAACATCCAGGAGGTGTCCAGGTGAGTAAAAGGCTTATATGAGAAATAAAAAAGATATAACGTTAGGATTGTACTGGTGAGAGAAATGCTTAGTCTTACTATTGCCAGGAGGTTAGAGCAAAACTGAATTGAGTATAGGTGGGGAAGTAAAAAGAGGTAATAACATAAATGAGCAGCAACTACAACATCAAAGGGTTGACAGAAGGTAGACAAAAGCATAAACAAAACAGATGAAATACTAGGAAAATATAAACATTTATTTCCCAATATGAGCAAATGCTCAAGGCTACACCTCTTCCTGAGTAATTGGCTAAAATTAATTTGTCATATGCTTACAATTTTTTGTAACTTCCACCTCTCATCTTATGATTTTTTTTCTGTTGGTACTATAGAATTTTGCAGGTTCTAGGCCGCTTCTGTAGTCCCCAAGAGCCTCAAACATGATTCATGTTGGTAATGGTAAACATGATTCATGTTGGTAATGGTAAACATGATTCATGATGGTAATGGTAAACATGATTCATGATGGTAATGGTAAACATGATTCATGATGGTAATGGTGTAAACATGATTCACACCTTGGAGGGTATGAATTGCGGCTTCTACTAAAATTTTAGTTTTTTTTCCCCCTTAAAACTGTTGTGTTGTGCAAACTGTATTTCAATAATTCCACATGTTGAAGGATTATTATTTTTAGTTTTTAATAATTAAATTGTCTTTATATAAATTTTGAAATAATCATTTACTTTTTATAATTATGTTCGTAAATATAACTTATGAAAATATGTAATTGCATTAAATAAAATCTCTAGTGTGACCAATCACATGGCTTTCCTTATCACTTTGACTACTAAGACTAATACAATAATTTTTGGCTTTATCTTTGCTAATATTGGTCCAATAAAGATTTTATTTTCATAGTTTATATTATTGAACAGTTTAATTATTCATCAAACAAGCATCTGGAATGTTCCAGAAGATGAATGAATTTCGAATTATTGAAAAAATTAATAAACCTAAAGTTAACAGGTTTCCATGGGAAACAACTCATCAAAATACTTTTAAAACAAGGGTACTATCTTTAATATGCTGTATCTTTGCTAATACAGGTTCAATTTAAACTTCTTTTTTTGTTTTTTACAGAATTTAATTGCCATAGTGGATTGCATCCAAAATAAAAGAAGTTTTCTTCTCTTCATAACTTCAGTTTGTATTTTCTCTTGAAGAATTATGTTGTATTTAGACCAATTATTAGAACTGTTTCTTTTTAGGCTTAGGGTCCTTTCAGACAGATCTGTTGAAAAAAAATACATTGAAAATTCTAGCTAATTACAAAATCTCCTTACAAAGGCAATAAGGAGAGCAGGGATTTGAATTTGTAAATTTAGGTGTGAGTCTTTATTAAATATAAAAAACCGGATTCTGGCTCTCATATGGGCCTTAATATAAAAATTTAAACTAAGGAAGAGGATTAATAATAGAAAAAAAACAACAATACATATTTACATTAAAATAACTATATTATACTGTACACTAGACTTTATCTTTTTTTTTCTCTCGCAAATATAAAAACACTGATTTGGGCCTCCTTACAAAATGTCAGCTCCACACCAGAACCTAAACATCATACAAAAATAACATTTTTTTTTTTTTTTGGAATATCGACTCGGAATAAAGAATATCGTCCTTTATAGAAAAATCATTCTTCCATTTTTTTTATTTATCTGTAGGAAATTGTACCTAAGAAAAATATTATTCCTATAAAAATTACAAGCACTTTTTCGAGTTTCAACTGAAAACAATATAACACAGTGAACAGATAACAAGTATAATACACAACGAAGGGAATGTTATTCAAAGTAGGAACAAAGGAAAGTTAAAAATAATATTCAAGCCTGGACGGATAAGTGCCTTGAAATTATTTGGAGCCCCATTTTTATCTCATTTTGTACAACTTATAATTAAAAGAGCACCAGATACTATACAAAGTACATATACATACATACATTTGAAACATATATATATGTATATATGGAATATGCTCACATTCATTGTGTTTCTGTTATGAAATCTTACAGATCTTTGTAACATATATTCCCTAAATTAAAGAAAAAATAAAATAAATTTACATATTTTCAAGGTTCATTTCGAGTCCTTCATTTGTATGCTCCAGTATTTACAATACTAGGTAATATTCGAATCATTTAAAACTTTTTTTTTTTTAAGACTTCTTTGTTTTCATATTCAATAAAAATGATATGTCTTCTCTAAGACTGTCTGTACTTGTGCACGGTGTAAAATATCACAGCGCATGGTGCACGTTTGAGGTACGAGGGCCTCTTTATGCAGCTTTCTTATGTCAACAGTCTGACTTGTCTTCTTCTACCAGTTTCTGGGTATCTTTTCCTGTGTCTGCTGAAGGATCCAGGTCTCGGTGTCGACCCCGTCCCTTGCTGGGAGATTTGCTCATCACTACAGAGGGCGCTAAAACTGCTGATGAGGGCTCTATAACTGCCCTTCCAGTCTTCATGTCCTAAAAAAAATATATATATATAATATAAATTTATTTAATAATTAATTAAAATTTCATGGACGTAAAAACACAGGACATGCTTAAGTTGCCTATTTAATTTAATTTTTTGTGCACTGCAAATTTTCAAAATCACATTTTTTTTTGTGAAAATGAAAAACTGTATTTTTAATCAAAGTACTGCCTATAGTGTAGCTATACATATTTCTTATTTTTCTGACAATTTTTGGATGCCGCACCAAATAAATTGTTTCTCTTTTCAGCCAAACCAATCACTAAGCAATTTTTGTATAATATAAATTTCTATAATAAATTATCAGTGCTTAGCAATACGTGTCCATTCAAAACCGATAAGTAATAATCAGAAGGAGCCAAGTCTGGTAAGCTGCTTACAAAAATCTTTCCCAACAAAATGCCTCAATCTTTTGCTGTCCAGGGTTTACTGTATGTGATAGTGCATTATCATAAACAAAAATCACTTTTTGATAATGTGGTCATTTTTCATGCAAAACTTGATTAAAATCAATCATTTACTGTCAGTTGCATTCAGTATTAATTGTTTAAATAAAATAATTTGTATTCAAATTAAGTCTCAACATTTCCTTAAGGACAATCTTTTTTTTTTATTTATTGATATTTACAACTGTATAAAAAATACAACAAGTAAATTTGATCATAATGACATAATGATGATGATATGATACAGCATGTAGAGAAACTATCCAGTAGTAGAACTCTAAAAACATTTTACAATATAAGGTCATGAGGCCATCTTCTTTTCAGGCGCCTCGGAGGATTGCCAGGAATGGAAGAGGAAGCAAGGTTAGAAACTAGTGGGTTTGGGTGGTTAGGGAGTTTATAATGGAAGGAATGATATCTGGTTCTGGCCAAATCGGCAACATACGGAACATTGAGGTCTTTATGGATGGTTAAGGACAATCTTAAATATTAATTCACACCTCACCATCAAACAACTAAAACATTTTGGTACGCTATTCTGCCCCAGATCAATAAATTTGGTGAAGTCAACCTATTTTATCACTATTCCATTAAATTTAAAAACTTTTAATTACATAATCACTTATCACAAAATATTTTTTGTTGATTTTTGAGAAAAAAATATTGTATAATAATAAAGAATGTTTCAGACTTAAATTGGATAGAAATTATTGTATTTAAACAATAAAACCAGTTTCAAATAAGTGAGAAGATGATAAATTCAATATTTTTTTTTTTTTTCGGCCAAGACTCCCATTGGAGTCCTATAGTGCCTAACCATGGTTGGGGGTCAAAATTCTTCATTTTGTGGGACCATCACTCAATGGAAAAAGTCAACGTCCCAGGCCGGATAAATTCAATATTAATGTTTTTACCAGGTTTCAACAGATCATAATAGAACACATCCTTCTGATCCACCAAACACAAACCATTATCATCTGGCCCTGCAGTCGATGTTGATAGTTCACCCATGATCTTTTATGCTTAGGATTCTCAAAATATATCCACTGTTATAGCAGCTTATCAATACTTTTTAAACATAAAATATAGGAATATCATGAAATATCACATAAAGCAGACTTCAGCAGCAAGACTAAGACTAAATTAACATTCAAGAATTGATGATTACTCACATCATATAGACCTCCAGTCCCATTGGTTTCAGCGGGAGAGGCCTCTAGGTTGCCAAGAGCATCATACATCGGGTTGCTAAAGTCCCTATTTTTGCCACTGATGTCGGACAAGTTATATTCGACATCTATTGCATCCTGTAACAAATAAAATCTAATTTTATTTACATAATTAGCACTGGGAAGTCTCATCTTAAAGACAGTTTTTATATATTCTCTGTGTTTGAAAAAAAAGGTTAATATAAGTCTACATTTTTTTTTTAACTAAACCTTATTGCCCATTTACAGAATAAGGAGAATCACCATTAATAATTTCAGTTCTATAGGCATTGTCTTTTTTGAGAAAACACTCTCAATATGTAAGTGATCCCTGTCTTTTATATGCTAAAATAAAGATAAAATGGGTTCTCATCTTTGCTAATACTGGTTTTATTTTTATTATGTTTGTTTAGATTTGTAGAAAATTAAATTATCTCTGAAATGAATGGTTATAATGTTACAGGAAAAATAATTATTAATAGGAATAATAGATAATAGTTTTCGAGTATTGAGGTTATAGAAATAATTTCATAACAATTTAAAATAAAAACAAATTTAAACCCAGGCTTATTGCGCATCTAAAACATAAGGGGAACTATTATTAATAATTTTAACTTCACAGTCATTATCATTTTTGAGATATAGTGATGACTAAGTCAGTGTTAAAATGCTTTTTAATATGTCATTAAAAAAAAAATTATGGTAATCAATATTTCTTACCGGTATCGAAGGACCATTACTACTGAATGCAGGAGATCCAAATTCTACATTCGTTCCTTGTCTGAATGAAACGCTCTGGGAATTTGTTAAGCCACTCAAAACTGGTCCTTTTCCACTAGAAAAAAAAAATTCATATTAGAAGAATTAGTAAGGACAAACACTATTTAATAAAAAAATATGCTACAGCCCACGAAAGGTCTTTGGCTCAATATTAGTAAGAAAGTGATGTTTTTTTGAACAACAGTTATACAAGGAGGTAAGATCCTATAGTTAGCATCCATGTTTATTTTTAAATCAAATGAGGTGCTGGCTTTTTAATAGCTGAATGCTGTGATCGAATGATGAGTATGAACAAATGAAAAATCCCCAAAACATACACTAATATCATTTGTTGAGCATAACATTTCATTAATGTTTTTTTTATTTCATTAACTAGATATATTCATGTATGGCTGATACCTAAAATTTAATAGAAATGGTCAAAAGGATCTCATAATTAAAATAATGAAAAAGTGAAAAAGATAATGATATAAATGTTGTAATGAAAAGCTTGAAAATTTGTAAGAAAAATAACACAATTAAAGAACTGAAATATAAGGGGAAAATCACATGTATCAGAGTTGTTCACTCCTGACCATCTCCTCTTCACTTATGTAGTTATAGTCGGATTGATAATATCTAGGAAAATGGCTCATATATCTATTTATCTACTTAAATTTTTTGTATAAATAAATGTTTGTCAATTCCCGAACCCTTCACAATCTTGATACTTTGGTTAGTAAGAGGCAACAACAAGTAGCCATCGGGGGTTGGCAAAAAGGACCACTAGGCCTGATTGTCAGGCTAATTGTCCCCACTGGTCCCACTAAATCAATAATTCACAAATACCACAGTGATTTCGTAATGATCTCTACCTAAGAATAAACTTTGTACTTACAAAGGCCTCTTTCTAATAACATAGTAGATAGCACCAGCGGATGCCAGAACCAGCAATACTATGAGAGGGACAATAAGTGCTATTGAAGGACCCGATGTACGAGCCAACTGTACATAAACTTCACAGGCACTGCCGCTGAACTGGTTAGGACATGCACAAATCAATCCTCCGGTATCATCTTCCTGGCAAAGACCACCATTCTGGCAATGGCATACCCTTGGCAATGGGAGTGGCTCTTCGGTAGCTAAAATTAAATTAATAAGAATTTAAAGTCAGAATAATTTAGAATAGAATATTATTTTGTTGAAAAGTAGAAATAGTTACCTGAGTCACATATTGTTTCAGTTCCAGACTGTATCATCTTCGTGTTATCAGGACAATAACACAAATAATCTCCAGCAGGTCGCAGCAGGCAAAGATGATCACAGGGCTTTTTCTCACAAGGGTTGGGAATAGACAGGTTGTATTTTGCTTTGTGATAAACTGAAATAAAAAAAAAAAAAATTATGATGGTTTAATTAGAATGCACTTAATGCATTTAAAAAGTTTATGATTATAATAGCATTATATGCAAATACAATTAGTTTTTATTTATTTTAATTTATATATAATAATTTTTAATTATTTTTTACTAGTAATAATTTTTATTTACAATATGGTTTTACAGTTCACTTGAAAAAAAAAATATGTTCTTAAAATATAATTTAGAAAATATTGTGCTTACCTTTAACATCGGTTGGATTTACTAGATTTTTGGCAAGTGTTACAGGTATTCCTCTGCCGAATTTATCTTGTTTTATAAGCTCTCCAGTATCTTTGGCAATCCAATATAGATTATTTTCGAAAACATCCAATGATAATGGATGTTTCAGGGCGTCTACATATTTAAAAAAATATATATGTCAAATAAGATACAAATGAAAAAAATAATAAGAATATAAACTAGTAAATTCAACTTCAAACATAGAGTTTGGTTAGAAATTAAAATAGACAAAGAAGTATGAAAATACTTCAAATAAGTGATTCAGGATTACTACAGTATCTTTAACAATTTATATTAGTTTTATTTCTTTATTAACATATCATTCTCGATTATTATAAAATAGAAATTTATATAATTATACAATAAAAATTCGAAATTTTTTGAATAGGTAGTTTTTAAATATTTTTGTAAAAGGAGTGTTTTAAAAAAATAAATTAAGATTTTTAAGATAAAGTTTAATATGCTAATAACCTAGTCTGAGTAAGGAAAATCTTGTAACATATTTATGTTAATGTATTATTGAGTGGGAAGATTTTAATGAGTATAAGAAGTTAAATTAATAAGTTTTAATGAGATATAAAAGATAAACTGACAAAAATAAATATACCTCCTTTGAGGATAATTTCTCTGTTAGTTCCATCTTGACGAACAGTTTCAATCAGGTTCATTTTGGTGTCAACCCAATAAAGTGGGTGATGGTCACTAGCATAGTCGATGGTAAGTCCAGCTGGGTGACGTATTCCTTCCGTGACCAGATTTCTTCGTCGGGAACCATCTAGAGAAGCAACTTCTATTTTTGGATCATCTCCGGCATCTGACCAAAACATTACACCATACTGTGGATCGACTGCGATGGATGTTGGATATTCTAAGTCTAAAAGGTAAAAAAAAAGTTAAATATACTGACTTAAGTACTTTAAAAAAATTTTATTTATCAAAATCATCATACAGAAAATTAGTCATAATAATATAATGTATAGATGAAATCATAATACTGATAATAAAACAAAATCTGTATCACAACAACCCATAAAGGTTCTTGGGTTCAGTACGTGGTAAGCAAGTACTGTTTCTAGACCAATGGTTTTATAAGGAGGTAATTTGGTTAGTATCATATTTAACTGCCAGTTTTTCCCTAAAATAAAGGTACCCAGTTTATAGAAGATGGGTAAGTCATATAACATAAATAATTATCTGCCACAGCTGGAGTCAAACCTGGACCTGAGATATAGGAACACAGTGCCTTACTCACAGAGCTACTATGCTCCTAATAATAAAAATAAACTTTTGAAATTTTTTTTTAGCAGGATAATTAATAATAAAATAGAATGTTTAAAATTAAAAAAAAAGTAGGATAGGGGGACAAAACAAATGGAGTAAGAAGCACTAGTGGATAAAAGGTTATGTGATAGTGAAATATGCATACACACATGTTAGGCAGTAATCTTAAGGGAAATTCAATTAATTAGACAAAGAATTTCGTAACACAATATTTATATACTTAATATATATGAAGAAAAAACATGATGAGGTAATAACATGGGGGAAATAATATGAAAAAAGCAAGATAATTAAATTCAAGAACAATGATTGAATTTAGCAAAAAAATTGGAATAGTTTGTAAATTAGATTCATGAGGATGAAACCGGAAGCCTTGAAACGTTGAAATGAAAGTATATACTTAAATAAAAGAAATATAGAATGCAAGAAGTTAATTTAAAACTTGGCTATATGTATAAAACAATAATAAAACAAGCTTAAACCAAGAAATAACTAATATTTTACAGAAAATATTCACTGTTTTATGGACATTAAATAGTATTTGCATTTCAAATATAATGGGGTCCAAACTTACTGCTATCTACTAAAGAGCGCCTATATCGGCCATCTTGCTTTGTTACAACAATGCGCCCTTTTGGTTTAGTACCGGATCGGTCTGTTTCGGTCCAGTAAAGGTTTCCGCCAACCCAGTCAACTGCAATGCTTGTAGGTTTTGCATTTCCTAAAATAATAAATAACCATTTATCGACAACATAAATTCCATACAGTAAGAAAGAATAGAAAATAAACATTTTTGAAAATAAAAATAGGGTCTCTTTGACATCAATTTTGCTTTAGTGAATTTCTAAGAAAAATTCAAACCTTTGACTGTTAAATCTTGAGCAAATCCAACTTTGACACGTCCTTCCAAAGCGTCTATCATGTAACTTCTCTTAATCTTCTTTTCATAACTATCAACCCAAAATATCATTTCAGTTTTGAGATTGTAATCTAGGGCTTCAATACGCTTTTCATTCCGAATCACATCCACTTCATGTCGCATGTGTGCCTGGTATGATTTTATTTCCTCTCCATTTGAGAACATGACTGAAACCTATTCCAAACAAGATTATGGTAAATTCAAAATATAACAAAAAAAATTGTAAAATAAAAAATCTCCTCACTGATTCTAAATATGTTTTAAAAATTCTAAATTTTAGTTTAGAAAGACCTATTTAGTGCATTTAACATAACCCCGTCCACAATTTTTATAGCTCAAGATCCCATGCCAAGCCTTTGGAGGAGAAATGTTTAAAATTACAAAGTAATTATAGGCAATTTCCATAATTATAGTTACTGCATTGATGTATAAAATAACTTTCCATCTCAGTTTTATTGTTTATAGTTTATATTATGATTTAGTCCGACATTTTGTAAGTTTTATTGGTTTTTTTTAACTAGAGGCAGTTTTGTTTTTTTGTGTTTGTATTGTATAAAAATAGCAATCAACTAGCAAATTAGTATAAAGATTTGTAAGAATATA